>NC_142942.1:24558539-24578539 GCF_046866305.1 Octopus bimaculoides | reverse complement strand
ATCGGCAGAACCATGACTCATCTTCAGAGCTCGGGCTACCACATCGAGGATAACTCGTCGGTTCGCCATTACCATCACTCGAGTTTGCTGAATCTTTTCGTCAGCGGTGGAGGTTGACGGGCGTCCAGCTCTCTCTTCGTGCGTCACGCTTGTCCGGCCACTTTTTAACTTCTCCCTCCACTCATATACACTTCTACACGGTAGTGCACTGCACCTCTACTCTGCTAAAAGACTGATGAATTACAGCACCGGACACACCTTCCGGTCAGAGAAATCCGATCGCTGCTCTTTGTTCTTCTTTGGTGCACATTGTTAACGAAGCAGCCGTGCTTACATTGAAAAGCCAAAGAGAAAAGGGGCGCGACCAGGCTCAAGCTTCGATCACGGGACACAATAACACCAAATATAAGCACGCATGCGCAGAAGACAGTGTGACAATAATAAAGACATATTATGGTGAAAGTGCGGATAATTTTTGACTTCTTCTCGTACATACGTAGTCATACACATGTAATCATACATACACACATGCACACACACACACACATATACATATACACATGCATATACTTATATATGTATTGGGTCATCCCATAAATAATGCGGTTTCTCAATTACATCGGAGGGGGGCGGCGGGAAGATCTGTAGCGCTCGACAACGACGTCTTGCTGGAGCGCTACAGATGGAACGAAAAGCTGGAGCGAAAAGCCGGAATGAGAAGCCGGAACGAAAAGCCGGAACGAAAAGCTGGAGCAAAAAGCTGGGATGAAAAGCCGGAACGAAAAGCCGGAACGAAATACTGCTAAGCATTTTATCTCACAATTCTGCCAGCGCGCGGCACTTTTCAGCAACTACAAATAAATAATGGACAATATAGGCGCAGGAGTGGCTGTGTGGTAAGTAGCTTGCTTACCAATCACATGGTTCCGGGTTCAGTCCCACTGCGCGGAGCCTTGGGGGTGTGTCTTCTACTATAGCCTCGGGCGGACCAAAGCCCTGTGAGTTGATTTCGTAGACGGAAACTGAAAGCAGTCCGTCGTAAATATGTATAAATATATATATATATATATATATATATATGTATATATATATATATATATATATATATATATATATATATATGTGTGTGTGTGTGTGTGTGTGTGTGTGTGTGTGTGTATGTTTGTGTGTTTGTCGCCCCAACACAACCGAAGGTGGTGTCTTTACGTCCCCGTAACTTAGCGGTTCGGCAAAAGAGATCGATAGAATAAGTACTAGGCTTATAAAGAATAAGTACTGGGGTCGATTTGTTCGACTAAAGGCGGTGCTCCAGCATGGCCACAGTCAAATGACTGAAACAAGTAAAAGAGTAATATGCAAATGTTTATCAAGAAAAGCAGAAAGGTTTTTTGATAAACAAAATGTCGATCTGAGATCGCAGATAACTTGACAGCAATTATGAAATAGAGCGGCAGATGCAATAATGAAAAATCGAATTGCTATATGAAGACTAAAGCTTAAGCAAGTGCAAGAAGACCCCACCTATCCTTCCATGCATGCAAACAAGCCAGCTTTTGTCATTAAATTAAATTAAGATTATCTGTAGCAGTAACAAGGAACGCCACTTCCTGGAACATGTGAAAAATATCAGAAACCTCATGGCAAGTATAAACAGTTGAAGGAGGAAGATATGAGGCCATGCTGGAGTAAGAACATTAATGCGATGTAAATATTGATTTCAAAGTTTGTGACAAGGGCAGAGTAGATTTTTAGGGATAAGTCGACCCTTAGTGTTCAACTTGTGCTAATTTTAATGAAACCTGAAAGACTGAAAGGGAAAATCGGTCTCGGCAGAATTTGACCTCACAGCGTAACCGCCGACGAAATACCGCAAAGCATTTTGCCCTCCACAGTAATGGCGGTGGCGATCGTGCTGCTGCTGCTGCTGATAATGATGGTGATGATGATGATGACGGTCATCATACTAGCGGTTGTGATGCTGATACGGATTTGGTTGCTGATGAGGAAAGTGATGTCTAGGAAGGAAGAAAAGACACACCTCTCGAATTTTATATCTTAAAACGGTGACGCTTCTGCTAGAAATGGCAGTTAAATCTTCCTAAAATCATACTGTAACATCTTTATCAGAAACAGGAAAGTGTTACCGTTTCAGGCGGTAGTTTTAAGTGTACAAGAGATGACAAGATGGTCACGGGTGGAACATTTATGAAAGAGATTACAACAAAACATGAAAATCTCTCACAGCAAAGGCATGAAAATAACTACTACTACTACGACTACTACTACTACTACTACTACTACTACTACTACTACTACTACTACTACTACTACCACAACTACTGTTACTGAAGCTGCTGCTCAGAAATATAAAATATTGCTATTTAATTGCAAGCTTCGTTTTTGTTGACAAACGTTACTATTAGCAACAGGAATTAGTAAATTGTGCCTTATCTCCCTTGTCAATAAACCTTGCGTTATACACATACATACATACGTACATAGATAGATAGATAGATACATACATACATACATACACGCGCATATGTGTGTGTGTATATATATATATATATATGTATATATATATACATATATATATATATATATATATATATATATATATATATATATATATATTATTTATATATAGATATATATAGATATATTTATATACGTGTACATGTATATCTATGTATGTGTGTGTGTATATATATACATATATGTATGTATGTTTGTATGTATGTATGTATGTGTGTATGTGTAGATATATCTGTTTTCGGATCTCATGTGCAGGTAACTATTTCTACCTATCTATCTCTCTTTCTCTCTCTCTCTCCCTCTCACTTTCTCTCTCTCCCTCTCTCTTTCTCTCTCTCCCTCTCTCTCTCCCTCTCTCTTTTTTTCTCTCTCTCTCTCTCCACACACATATGCACATACATACATATACATGAGTCTACATGAGCCCATGGTGCCAAGGAACCAGATCTTTTGCTCGTTTCCGAGGTACTGCAATGACAGAATACGATTTTGTCTTCTGAGTATAAGACAAGTCCTTCGTTGGTTCAATTCCCAACTACTGCTTTTACGCATTTCCAGTTGACTCGACTGATATAATCGAATATGAAGTGTGTTGATCAATAACACCATGCACCACGTGGGACAAGAATTGAAACCATGACCAAGTGATTGGGAACCCAACAACCTAATCACTAGGCTACCGCGTTCATACTTGCGTACATATGGATGTGTATGCATATGCATGTATGTGTATGTATGTATGTGTATATATGTATGTGTTTATTTTATGTATGTGTATGTGTATGCATGCAAATACATGTACGTAAGCATGTACTTCCGTGTGTGTATGTGCGTATGTCTGTCTGTCTGTCTCTCTGCCTGAATGTATATATGCGTGCGTGTATGTATGTATGCATGCGTGTATGTTTGTATGTATGTATACATGCGTGTATGTATGTATGTGTGTATATATGGGTGTATATATGTATGTATTCAATTAACATCAGGTAGTTAAACTCCAAAACGTTATTAGATTGCAGTAAATAACAGGTTTTTGATTAATGCAATATAGTATTCCTGATTATTAGAATAACCACAATTTTAATCTAATTTAAATTAATTAGTTATGTATCACAATTATGCAATTATACTTTTAGTGATGTTTATCGTAGGGAAACAGCTGTTGAATACACACCATGAGCTCTATGTCGAATTTATGCTTTTCTGTGATTATTCTAAACAAGAAATTTTAAATTTTATATTAGTTAATTTATAACATACCAGCAGATCAAATTTTATAAAAGTAATTTTATAAATACATCAGCATGACAATTCTGATTTTGTTCTTTATTGAAATTACACTTGCGGGTATTAGAGTCGATGCAATCAACCTGCACCCCCTCTCACCCCTCATCTAATCCTAATTAGAAAGGATTCTTTCTTTTAGAGTAGAAATCGACTGATGTTATAATGCATTAAATCGTTTGGTGTCAGAAAACTGGGTTCAAATCAGGACAGATGAAACTAATCAAATATTTTATTCTTCAGTTTGTTTATAAATTGAGTACCAGTAATGTACTCGGGAGGGGTTTACCCTTTCTTGAGCATGTAACCCTTTACCTATATTTGAATGTGTGCCTGCAAGAGGAAAGTGCAGTTTGTGATAATGATACTGACGATGGTAGTAGTAGTAGTAGTAGTAGTAGTAGTAGTAGTAGTAGTAGTAGTAGTAGTAGTGATGGAGGGTGACAACGAAGGTGATGATAATGGTGATGATGATTTGTGTATATGTGTCTGTACACATATAGATACGTACACACACACACACACACACACACATATATATATATATATATACATATATATATGCATATATAAATGTATATGCATGTATGTGTGTGTGTGTATGTGATTTTATCCGATTTATTATATCGTTATAATGATCCACCTCCATCTTATCATCATCATCGTCACTACAATGGCCGTAACTCTTCCTACCTTTTCCTCTTCTTCATCTTCCGCTTCTTCCTCTTCCCCCTTTTCATTCTTCTTCTTCTCCTCCTCCTCCTCCTCCTCCCCTTCTGTATTCTTCCAATCCAGAAATGTCCAGTCAAAGCCAGCTGAAGTCACAATACAGTCTCTACTCTGACTAACAGAAATAGTCACATGAACTCATGCGTGGCATCGGCTGAATCTTGCTCTTTCACACACACACACATTTAGAGGGAGAAAGAGAGAGAGAGAGGCGCACGCACACGCACGCACACACACACACACACACACACACACACGCTTATGCAGACATGTATACATGTGTGTGTGTTTTGTATGTTAATGTATGTATGCGCGACGTGTGTTTTGTGCATGTGTGTACCGTGTGTGGAGTGGAGCAGTGTGTGTGTGTGTGTTTCTGCGTGTGTATATATGTGTTGTGTGTTTGTGTGTGTGTGAGGAAGTGCGCGCGTGGGTGTGTCTTTGTGTGGCTTAAGTGTGTATGTATGCGCGTATATATGTGTGTGTGTGTGTGTATGTGTGTGTATTAGCTCAGGCACCCTACACCCCACATAAAGCCCTCACCCACTCCAACCCATTAGGGTCCTGATTAATTTATGGCCCTCGACAATGGTTGATTACCATAATGATGGTGACGACGACGATGATGATGATGATGAGGAGGAGGAGGAGGAGGAGGAGGAGGAGGAGGACGAAAAGGACGACGACGGTGACAAAGACAATGATGATGACGTGCTGATGGTTGTGATGATTGTCGTGGTGGTGGTGGTGGCCATGGTTGTAATGGTGGACGTGACGTTAGTAGTGATGATGATGATGATTGCCTTTGTGGACATTGACGTGGTGGCGGTGGTGGTGGTGAAGGTTGAGTGGTGTTCAGGTTGAAGTAGTCGTGATGATGATGATGGTGATGATAAGGAGGAGGAGGAGGAGGAGATGATCGTGATGAAGTTGGCGATGTTGTTGGCAGTGATGTTTATAGTGATGATGGTGATCATGACGACAATGATGATGATGATGATGAAGAGGAGGTGGAGGGTGTTGGTGGTGACGGATGGTGATGGTCATGATGATGACGATGATGCTGATGGTGTTATCGTTGTTGTTTGTGGTGATGTTAATGGTGGCGATGGTGGTAGAGAGGAAATAAAAAACAGTCAAGCCAATGACCCTCCGTTTTGTTGCTGTTGCTGTTGTTGTAAGACCCATCAACCTCGTCACCTGGCATCTATCCTTATATGTTCAATGTCTAATGAAGCTGTAGCCTGGGAAAAACCCTTTTTTTTCTAATTATGGAAAGTACTTTTCAGAGTATCTCCCCCTGTTTTCCTAATCCTGTCACAAACACCCAACCCCCTATTCTTGGTTTCCTTCGTTTTTTAAGGGCTTTTTTGTGTCTATTTATATTTATATATATTTTTCCGCATCATTTTTATAGTTTTTGTCGGTTTAACTTTTATTGTATTATTGTTTTATTTAGGAGGGATTTTGGGGTGTGGTGGTGGAGGTTGGAGGGGATAGGTCCTTATTTATGCATTTATTTATATTCTTCAGTGGTTTTTCTCTTCGTCTTCTTCTTCTTTCGTTTTTCTTCTCTCCATCTTCTTCATATTTTTCTACTTCTGCTCCTTAATCGGTGGATTTTTATTCTACTAAAGAAAGAAAGAAAGAAAGAAAGAAAGCGGAAGAAAAATAGAAAGAAATTGAAAGAGAATATAAAGAAGAAAAAGAACGAAAAAATAAATGATTATTTTTATTTTCTTCATTTTTATTTCAATTCCAAATTTCAATCTCCATCTTCTGTTTTCGCTTCACTTTCTTTGCTTTTTCTCTTTGCTCTCTCTCCGTCCTGGTCCTTAAAACTACTCCCAAATCCAGCCTTCAACAATTGCAATTCTACCTTAAACTCTTAGTAATAGCAGAGGCAGTTGGTATTTTTGTTGTTCTTGTTTTATTATTGTTGTTACTATTGTTGCTCCTTATTTGTTTGTTTTGTTGTTCTTGTCTTTGCTCTGAAACTGCCCCTTTCCACGCGTTTTTAAGAGGGGTTTAAACCTTGTCAAGTCTGAAGAGGACAACAGGCCGAAAACTTTATTCACCTGACCTGATCGCATTCATTTCACGGATTTCTAACCTAGTCAATGTTTTTTTCTTTTCCTTTATTGTTTTTTTTTTTGGTACTACTTTACGTCTTTCAAATTTCTTATCAATTCGACCTTTTTGCTTTGCCATATTCTTCTTCTTCTTCTTCTTCCACTTATTTATTCCACATGGTCCCTGAGACGGAAAATTTAAGCAATTAGGAATGGCAAGCCTCTCCCCAACATAGCTTATTCTCCTCTTTAAAGACATACAGACACATACAAACATATTTATGTGTGTGTATGTGTATGTATGTATACACATATTCATTTATACATATATAATGAGAAGATGGGAGGAAAGTGTGTGATTGTACCTACCGCCAAAGTTTCTTTGTGTTAAGATCCAACGATTCTTTTGGGGCTACAAATAAACAAATATAACTAACCAACCAATAAACAAGCAAGAAACAAAGCCAACTTTAACTACTTTGTCCAGCTTTAAGAAGATGGCAACGTGTAGCAAGGTCAGTGTTGTTGTGATGAAGTGTGGGGGGGGGGGGGAAGAGAGGAAAACACGCGTTCCAACTCGTGCAGGACGTCATAACCATCTCTGGAGCCGCTTTTGTTTGGCAAAGCTTCTCACATTTTCTCAGGCCCGATTGTTTTTCAGTTGTCGGTCTTTTCTTTTTTTTTATATACATACATATACATCTACACACATATATACATATGTGTGTACATAATGCATGGCTCTACGCATAAATGCGTATATGTGTGTGTGTGTGTGTGTGTGTGTGGGAGAGTTTTATAAGGAGGAATAGAGATGGAGGGGCTTGGTTTTTTTTTTTTATTTCGGGCGTTCCAGAGAGACAGATGGAAAAAGTGTATCGTAGGCAAAACAAACAGACCTACTCGTGCAAGCAGCAGGACTTCTATATATAAAAAAAAAAATGATCTCCCTTGTACCACGGCTCAAACAAATAATCTCATGTTTTTTTTTAGTGTTTTTTCATCTTTTTTCCCTTTTTTGTTTGTGTATGTGCGTGCACACACTCACACAATATGTATATATATATATATATATATATATATACATGTATATATATATATATATATATATATATATATATATATACACACATATATATATATATATGTATATATGTATATATGTTGTTTGTTTTTTTATCTGTGATTTACTTTTTTTCTTCTTTCTTTTTCTATGCGCGTCCTCAGATGCTTAGAATAAAATAAAAAAAAGAAGCGGTTGGTTGATATGGATTCATACGAGCAGAGCGTAATACACGCGCGTCTTTCTGATTAGAAAAAGAAATCTCACTGGTTGATTTTATCACAGTACCTTAGCCACATGAATTGTAAATAAGCGAAGCATGGGTGCTGGCTGCGACTATGCTAAAATTATCCTGGTATTACAAGTTTCTATCAGGCACGCGGCCCAAGAACAATACCCGACAATCTATATGGACAGGTGAAAACGAAACACAGCCAATGTACCACCAAACCCAATGATTAATGTATTTAAAGTATGCCCAATTAAGTATAGAATTTTATAGACGTGAAAACCTGGGTATTTATTAGTGTTTTAGGAAATGGAAAGAAAAAAGAAAGAGAGGAGTGTTTTTTTTTTCTCTCTGAATAAAAAAAAAACAAGAATAATAAAGAATTAAAATACCAGGTGTTTGTATTATATGGGAAGCGTTTAATTCTATGTAGACAGTCGGTTTATCACGATTGTCTTCGCCCTTGCCAGACGTCTGTGCCATAGTACAAAGTGAAAATGAATTTAGGATGGGGCTGAAGAAATATAGAAAATGCAGTTCTGAGTGATTGTTTGAAAGGAGAAAAAGAGAGAAAATAGATTAATAAATTAAGAAAAAAACGAGCTGTTCACACGCTATTCCAAAACCCAGCAACGCAGCGCAAAAATATAAAAAACAAGAGAGAAGAGAATGGAAAAACAGAAGGAAAAACTTTTTCAAAAGTTTGTCAAATCGCGCTCTTTTGTATGGGACGCATGCGCATTTCAATCAACAAAGCCTCACTGTGCGACAGCTTGCTGGAGCTGACAAGCGATGCCTGTTGGTCGGCTCACTTCAATACAGAATACAAGTTTTTTCTCGCCGTGAGAGTGGATTCCCCTTGGTAGAAGCTTTAGGAAATTTGGGTTGTGCCTTTCTCTCTTTATATAGACATATATATGTTATTGCGTCCATCTATGTATGTATCTATATATATATTTATATACAAATATATACACAACAAAATATACTTATTGATATATGTGCATATATCAATAAATTTATAGATATATGAATATATAATTATAATTTGATGTATATGAATATATATATATATATATCTATATTTATAGATATTTCTAAATATACTTATATAATTACATTAATATAAATTTTTTTTTAAAGTATTTTATATAGTTTTTGTGTTTATTAATTGTTCTATCATTTATTATATTTCATTTTATTTTATTATCAGCAATTAGCCGGGTAAATTGAGGATGATTATAGCTTCACGGTGACATTTTTGTTTAATCCTTTTGTATGTAAAACAAAAATTGCTCGTAAAATATATGCATATATGCATTTATGTATGTAAGTGAGCGTATGCATATACACACACACACACACACACATATATATATATATATATATATATATATATATATATGTGTGTGTGTGTGTGTGTGTGTGTGTGTGTGTGTGTGTGTGTGTGTGTGTGTGTATGTATGTATGTATACACACATACAAATGTATATTTACTCATATATTTATATACATGTATTTATGTATCTATGCATTTGTACCTGATGTATATTGAATGTTTAAAATAATTTTTCTTGCTCTTTTCACCGTTATAATTTTTTTAAAACTGTTCTAGAAGTTTTTGTTGGAGACGCGGTTATTGTTGAACGAAAAAATATGTTTAACGACATAAGAAAAAAATAACAAAAGACAAAGAAAGGAAGATTCCAATTTTAGTTTTAGAGAGTCTGAAACGAGTGGAATATATTTCGCTATTTCACTCCGTCCCCTTCGACGGTTGACAAAAATTTCCCTATACCGTGCTTGACTTTTCTTCCGTTCATCCTTCCAGGGGTTGATAAATAAAGTAAGTACCTACATGTCATATTACTGCAGGGGTCTATCTTATTCAATAGACTAATACCTACCCCCCTCGTTATACCCCACCCCCTCATACTACCACTGTGCGTCTGTTTGCTTTCCTTTTGTGTGTTGCCGAGTTTAGAAATCTATAAATCTATAATTATTACGTATTTTTGTATACATTGGAAACAATAGGGGGAACAAATTGTTAGTTTGAGAGAGAGAGAGAGAGAGAGCAGGGGACAGACGGATAGATATAAGGTGAAAAGAACGATAGAAAGAGAACACGGAAGAAAAAGAGAGAGAGAGAGAGAGAGAAAATGGTAAAAGTAAAATAAGCAAAACCCTTATTTTGAAATTATATCTCTCTTTAGAAATTCCTTCATTTCCACAAATATCTTACTGATGCGTTTTATACAAATATGTCCTCAGCTTTTACTAAGGTCAGTGAGCTGGTAGACTCGATAGAGCGACGGACACATTTACGATATTTGTTTCGGTTATATGAGTTCAAGTCTTACCGAGGTAGACGTTTGCATTTTATTCTATCTGTGGCGATAAATACATTCCAATCTTAAGAAATATGGGAATAATGTTTCTATCTTTCGCAATCGAGTAAGTTAACCCCAGAAATGTCATGAGAGGAAATACAACGATATTTTTCTCAAAATGTAATCGAGGGCTGAGCAAGGATGGGGCGACTCTCCTCTTCTCAAAGAGAAACTGATGCAGAAGTGGAACTGTACAAAGATGAACCAGTATAGAATGGAGATACAAAAAGAAGTTGAAGAATTTGTAATTATTGGGTAGGTGTTGTATCAGTCATTTGACTGCGGCCTTGCTGAAGCACCGCCTTAAAGGGTATTAGTGGAAGAAATCGACCCAAGGACTTATTCCTTGTAAGCCTAGTACTTATTCTATCGGTCTCTTATGCCGAACCGCTATGCTACGGTGACGTAAACACACCAACATCAGTTGTCAAGCGATAAACATATACACAAATACATACATATATTTATATGTATGTATATATATATATATATATATATATATATATACGACGGGCTTCTTTTAGTTTCTCTCTACCACTACCATATCCACTTACGAGAATTTGGTCGGCCATAGACTATAGTAGAAGACACTTGTCCAAGGTGCCACGCAGTGAGATTGAATCCCGAAGCGTGTGGTTGGGAAACTAGCTTCTTACCACACAGCCACATACATTTATATACGTGTTTATCTATTAATCTCTTATTCATATGTATGTATATATGTATAAATGCATATGTATGTATATATGTTTGCATATATATATATAAATCCATATATGCGTGTGTAGGCATGCGCATGTATCTGTATGTACACACCTAATCGAATTTGCAATTTTTTATCGTGCCGGGAGACACGCAATAAAACGAATACCAGGGATATGCCAGGGTCAATTCCATAGTTTACTTTACCTCGCGCCTAAATGTACGAGAAATCTGTTTCTTTTTAACAGAAAAAAATTATCATAAAAAAGATAAACGTATCCAAATAAAAATATAAATGAAATTCATAAAAATAAACAAAATATAACACCAGTACCATGTTCGACACCACCACCTTCACCACCGCCACCATCAATATTATCATCATCATTATTATCGTCCTCATACTTTCTTTCTTTCTCACCCGTGTACGTACACATAGGCATACGCACGCATATGTGGAAATATGTTAGTATGGAAACACACACACACACACGTACACACACACACATACACACACACAATACTCATATGCACTTGCGCCCACACAAGCAGAAGTATATATATACACACACGTTTGCATATATATATATACATATATATACATATGACTATGCATATGTACACACGAATATATATAATTACTTACATTCATATATATATATATATATATATATATATATATATATATATATATATATATATGTGTATGTATGTATGTATATGTATATATGTATATCTATTTGTCTACAGATAGATAGATAGATAGATAGATAGATAGATAGATAGATAGATAGATTACATAGAGACATGTACACAGTATCCTTCACTCTCCACAGCACCAGCACCTGCATACACACACACACACACACACACACACACACGTTAAGACACATACACGCATCGAAACACAGGAACATGAGGGACTTTATTAGAAAGATAAGTTTTTCCTCATAGGGGAATAAAGAGAAAACTTGTAAATAAATGTGAGATGCTCAGAAATTCTGAAGTTGTTAGGAGTTTATAATCAAAAAAGCCCTTTTATTATCGGCAAGTTTTAGCTTGAGGGGTGAAAGCTGAGATCGTGAAAATTGTGAGGGCCATTGTAGTATATCAGAGGAACAAGACACCGTCAAGTTACGTGATTATTGAAGTAACAGGACACACACGCACGCACGCACACACACGCACACACACACACACACACACACACACACACACACACACACACACACACACACACACACACACACACACACACACACACACACAATAACATTTATTACTGCATGATACCTTAAAATAATTAAAATAAATATAAAATAATTAATCCCTGATACTTTTAATATAAACATAATAAAATATATGAATCTCTGATAAAAAAAATAAAAAAATTACTGCCAAGGACGGCTTTGCTTTTGTTTCCGTCTCTTCAAGGTCGATACAAATATCTATGAAGCATAAAACCGTGTGAATACAATCGACTTTTTTGTTTTGTTTAGCATAAATGTGGGAAAGAAACAAATGTTTTCGCATAATTTGCGCCCTTGACGCAAATAAGTGAACGATTTATCAACGTTGAACCTAGTTTTACCGTTTGAAATCATGTAAAAAAAAAAAACTTGCCTGTTGTTAATCAAGTTTATCTTTTGGTTGAACAATTATATATACAAGACACGTCTTTTCAAGATCTAAGAAATCCTTCTGAGAAATAAAGAGACTATTCTGGGTCTTTTTAATTATCATTTCTTGCAAATGGTAGGATTCCTGAAGCCTGCTAATCTTATGTAGCTTCAATTATCCTGACATTAACTTATCGAATGAAGAAGTTTAAATACAAAGAAATAGGGGGAAAAGTTGAGAAAAAATATAGAATGTTCAAAGAGAAACACGTTTTCCTTTTACAGTCGCTATCTAGACTACATTGAAGACGATAAAGTAAAATGCAGAAGCAAAGCAGACGACAGAAAGTTACACTAAACGTAGCAGACGACATGAACAGTCGACAGAATGAGAGGTGAAAAATAGCCAACTGTAGCAGACGATGAATACAAAGGAGAGATGTCACGAAGTAGAACTTGACTGATTGTAGAAGACTAAAGTCGCAAACAGCAGACGACAGTTAGAAAACAGCAAACGACAGTTAACAACAGTAAAATATAATAGCAGACAGGGCTCAGATAGGTTCCTTTGAGAGGTTACTACACAGATCTGATACAGAACCATTAGTTACCTTTTTAACTATACTCTGAGTAGAATTTGACTGAGGGAACTTTACAGAAAATGAATTAAATTTTTTTCTTTTCAAACATAACTCAACTGATGCTAAGCTTGTTTATGACATTCAGAGGTTTTAGATGATTACCTCGAGACCGCTACTTATTTTAGTCTTGAATATATTTTATCGATTTAAGAATTTTTAGAATTTAAATTTGAGTGCGCACATGCCTTGTATGCATACATACATGTATATAATTTATATATATGTGTGTGTGAGTGTGTGTGTATTATATACATGAAATATATATTTGGATCTATTTATCCATCTGTCTGTCTGTCTGAATGTCTATCTCTCTGTCTATCTATGGCTGGCAGTCTACCTATCACTCCCTCTTTCTCACTCGTTCGCTCTCCGTATGTGCGCGTGTGTTTATTTATATATATCCCTAGTGTATATCGCTGAAGAATATAAGCATATAGGAGAAAACTTAAAGACTGGTGCTCTTCTTCGTGATATTTGTTTACACTGAGTTACAAACACAGCTTTGTCTCTCTAAATGTCAAAAATGTATTAAACCAGCAAGTGGCTCGCTGGATATTTCTAACCAACGACGCTATAGTTAACCTCAGGGTATGCAAAATAAATGTAAAAAGAAAGAAAGATGTTAGTAACACGCGACAGTTGGAAAGAGCAAAGTTTTGCAACAAACGACACTCTGTCTCTCTCCCTGTCTCTTCCAGTGTATAGGGTGTATGTATGTATGTATGTATGGATGGATGCGTGTGTATATATATATATATATATATATATATATATATATATATATATATGAATGTATATATATATATATATATATATATATATATATATATATATATATATATATTTACATATGAATGCATGTATATGTATATACATTTATGTATGCGTGCATGAATGCATGTATATGTATGTATGTGTATATATATATATATATATATATATATATATGTATGTATGTATATACATACATATATATATATGAAATACAATTTGTTTTTGTTAGTATCGTCTGAGTGAGTTCCCCTTGAAACTGTCAGTCACGTGACTATAACAGTGAAAGAAACCGTCCAGAAAATGGCTAGCTCTGCAGTTAACAGCTGTCTAGATTTTATATTTCTTTATTCTTTTCTTTTCTTCAATTATCATCTTGTTTTTCTATTGTTCACAATTTTATTTTAGTGAGGATGTCAGCGACCTTTCAGTCAGTGAATCTCTTGTTTAACAGAGAGAGAACATGTCTATCAATCATACAAGACAAATTACTGAGAGGGGGTTTTACTACATAATCTGTAAATCTGATATAAGGATTGCTTTGTGTCTTTTACATCACAATTTGTACATATGCGCGTGTGTCTGCTCCCAAATGTATAGGCGCATACGTAATAATACATGTAAGGATATTTATATATATATATATATATATATATATATATATATATATAAATATATATATATATATATATATATATATAAATATATATATAAATATATATATATATATATATATATATATATATATATATATATATATATATATATATATATATATATATATATATATATATATATATATATAATATATATATATATATATATATATATATATACACATGCATATATAAATATATGCATACGTATAAATACAGATATTTATATACATACATAAATATATGTATATGTGAGTGTGTATTTAAATATACATATACATATATATGTGTGTGTGTGTACATGAAACCAGGCTGCCGGCGCGTTTAGCCCTTAAACAAGTTACTTCATTCCATAGTCTGCTCTGCATCTATATAAGTACCAGTTGCGTGCTGGGATAGCCTTTTGTCCCTCTAGTTGTCATATCATGGATGTTCTGTTGGGACAAACGTGGAAGAACCAAGAAGGAACCCATGACTTCTACAACTTTGGTTCCTAAAATAATTATCGAAAGCATGAGTCTGCACTACCATATCATCACACGCTTCTGACTAATAGCTGTGATGTGTGTGTGTGTGTGTGTGTGTGTGTGTGTGTGTGTGTGTGTGTGTGTGTGTGTGTGTGTATTTATATTCTCTTTTCTAGGTCGAGATCCATGGACGTGTTCTCTCCAGCTGTCTTTGTCCCTCATCATCGCTGCCATGTCCTGTGTTTCCCAGAGACCAGTGTCTGTCCTTAGGGCATCAATATATGTTACCCTCGGTTACCTTCTTCTAGAGTGTCTGTGTGAGGGCACCCACGTACGTGCGGATTTGCGTGTGTCTGTTAATTTACGGTTATTATATCAAAGATAGTTCTAGAATAATAACGGGAGATTTTCTGATGGGTTGACTCAAAACCGAGAGTAGAGTCATAGTTATTGAAAATCTCGAAGTGAATGGAACTTGTAGTTTCGGCCATCGTTTCAGTCAATTCCAGTCCACTCAGCGGAAACGGGTACCAACAATAGCTGCTGGTTAACTCTGTAACCCGATGGCGTCACTTTGTGGCAGGGATATTGTATCCTAGGTCGCATATCTCATAGAAACCGCAAAAAGTTCAACTCGATGAGGCTGAAGTGTCGTGACAGACCTAAGACCCAGGGAATGAACTAACGCCCTCTACGTAAACTAATGTACTTTAATATATTTGACATTTAATCAATGTTAATACCCAGGACAATTAGTTAATAGTAATTAGGTGTATTAAACCTAGCATTTTTAATGATGGTGAGCCTGTCAATAGAGATGGACGCCATATGGACAGCTTTAATTAAGAAAGAAACATTATGCCAACGACCATAAAAAAGAATTAGGTTTAAAGCTTCTAATTTCTATTACTTAATTGTCCAAAGTGACAATGGAGTACTGGATGCAAGCATTGATTAAATGTCAAGCGTTAAACTGTGGTTGTATATCTGATAGATGCGAGTTCAATTGCTGGGTACGTATTTATTGAAAAAAAAAAATGCCATTTCGAATGAGGAAATTATAGCAGTTAATTACTGTATCCAACTTCTTACGAAGTACTAAGCATAACATTTGCCTTTGGCATTATATACCTGCATATATCTATATTGATTCTAAGTAACCTGACCATGTTCCTATAAAGTAGTCAACTCCAAGGGGTATATATATATATATATATATAGTCAACCCCTTGGAGTTGGGACATGGTCAGGTCACTTAGAATAAATTGAGAAACTTTAGTGACAATAAGTTTGATTCAAATCGATTGTGTGTGTGTGCGTGTGTGTGTGTGTGTGAACCGTAGTTCAAGTGGAATGAACAAGCAGCATCACAATTATCCCAATAGGTGAGTATCTGTAGAATGGGCAATGAAGTGAGAACAACCTAACCCCACTGGTAAATGTTGGACAGAACAGAAATACAGAAAAATCTTAAAACTGACTGAGAATTGTGTAAATAAAAACAAGGACTGAAGAATTCTTGATTGCGGTACAGGATGAGCGCTTCCCCACCAGAAATCGCCAAATTTTTATAATGAAGCGGAACATGAATACATGGAGGGGAGAAAGATATCATCTTGGCTCTAGTTTCTCAGTGTTATCCAAGAAAGAACACATCTACAGAAATGATAGAGTTGGGATTTACATCCGCTGGAAGTTATGCTAGCAATATGAAATATCAGCAGAAAAAGCATACGAAAGAAAAGGTTTTCGAGAATGCTCTGGGGCAAACCAATGCATACAGAGGCTGAAGATGAATCCTAATCAATCAAGTATTTTTGTCAAGGACACCAGGAACAGAAATTCATCTTAATCGACATATCAGTCTCAACAGAGGATAATGTATATATAGAGACCTGGAAATAGAGGTAACGCAAATGTAAAGCTGAAAGAGTATCAATCCCAATAATAATAATAATAATAATAATAATAATAACAACATATGCTTTGAGAATGATAATGCTAGATACAAGACTGACAAACATGTATAGCATCTAGAAAATATCACCACTAGGCACTGTACTCGTATTACGTAGATGACTTTAAATAGAGTAACATAAACAAAACCAAATGAGACACTGCATACAACCAGGACACAAGACCTGGGCCCAAACACCTGGGTGCCGTATTTCAACGCAAACATGTCCAATGTCTTTTACTGCAATTCTTGTATTACTTTCACTCATGTACAGGGGCAGAAATGGCAGAAATATGTCAGAGCTATGCCTGACAATTTCAACCCGTATTTGGCGGCATTTTGTACTTTGAAAAACAAATGGTGCCACAGTTTTCTCCTCATCAATTGAAATCATTTCTCGCCATATTTCTCAAAGAGTTTATTGTATTAATTCTCATAAAGGACAATTTTTCCATATTTTCCTTCGTTTTCTCCTGGATTATCACTTGGACAAATAAATTTTGTTAAGTTGTACAAAATTCTCCCATCTCTATGTAATTATGACAAGGTACTTATTTTATCGAACCCCAATTGATGAAAGGCGAAGTCGGCCTCGCCAGTATTTGGATAGACAAAATTACTCTAAGCATTTTGTCCGGCGTATTAATGATACTACCTGCTAATAATAATAATAATAATAATAATAATAATAATAATAATAATAATAAGAAGAAGAAGAAGAAGAAGAAGAAGAAGAAGAAGAAGAAGAAGAAGAAGAAGAAGAAGAAGAAGAAGAAGAAGAAGAAGAAGAAGAAGAAGAAGAAGAAGAAGAAGAAGAAGAAGAAGAAGAAGAAGAAGAAGAAGAAGAAGAAGAAGAAAGTTGTAATAATAAAGTAATAATAATGATGATGAAGATTTCACGCATTGACACAATGGTAAGTGGGATGTAATCGATATATTAATGATTTCTAACATTGTAATCGATATCATAATAATAATAAAAAGTGTTATCCACTTTTTATGATTGTGTAGTGTGAGATGAATGCTTTTTAGTCCACTGCCCGCACAATGGAGCACGTCCACTAACTGGTGCCTTTACATGGGACATATTTTGTATTCTCTATTAGGTCCAATTGTTATAACAATATATATACACGTACACACGTATGCACGCGTGCACACACACACACACACACACACACACACACACACACATATATATATATATATACGTACATAAATATAATATAAAGTGGTTGACACGAGCAAAATAAATCGTTATATATCCATTAAAATAAATATAATAGACATTCATATTTTATATATTCGAATTTGTTGGACAAAGGTCTTTGTTTCTGACAAAATAGCGATGAAGCATATGTTTACACCCAACCGTCATCAGCGGATGTCATAAAGCAGCGAGTAGACGGGTGTTAACAGAGTGGAAGATCGAAGAACATAGTTCGGAGTATTATACATGGATGTAAAACAAAACAAAAAAAACAGTATAAAATGGTCGCGATGAAGGAAATAAGTTATTACGTTGAAATATACTTACATATATTCAATGCATATTCATTCCCCTCTCTTCTCTTTCTCTGTATACACACACACACAAACACACACACACACACAGACACATATATATATAGAGAGAGAGAGAGTGGGGAGGGAGAAAAAGAAAGAGAGAGAGAAAGATACGTATATACATACATAAATGTGTGTATACGCATATACACATATACATATCTGTCTATATATTAAATTCTCTCTCTCTTTCTCTCTTTATATTTATATAGGTATATGTATGTATATATTTATATGTGTTTATATGCATATGCATGTATATGTGCATGTATACTTTAATACTTTGATAGGCTTCGGCCAATATTGGCTCAGGCCATGTCTAACTTAATAGCACCACCTGACAAAGTTATTCAAATCAGGAATCGGACAACATGGCTCACTCGAGAAGAGAGTTATTGTTTACGAAGACATATTCGGGTGTATGTATGCGTGTATATATATATATATATATATATATATATATATATATATATATATATATATGGTCATATATGTATCTCTGTATTAGTGCACAACTTTTGCGCAAACTTTCGTCAAACACATTCCAATCAGAAGATATTGATTATCTCAAGGCGAAAGCACAAATAAAATACTTGTCCAGATATTTCGTTAGACTTAAGTGTAAGATCGAGAGAATACTACGAATTAAGCCAATAATCTTTAAGAATGTTGTCAGTAATTTTAGCCGTTGATTCACTGAAATTTTATCTGAGGAAGATTGTTTAATAGGAAAGAATGGGTGTCGTGAGACAATACAGCATATTCAATATGGCAACTGAATGCATATATCCCTAAGACGCCATGTAAATGTAATATTATTTAGTATAACAACCACTTTCTAAGCATTGGGCAGAAGTATTTTCCAAATAATCACAGGTAACATAATTACAGGTAGCATAATATTTCAAAAGAGATTCTTTGAATTTTTTCAAGCTACAGTTGTAATAAATATCTTATCAACTTCTCAGCTTCCAGCAGCATTCACTGCAACGTGAATGTATTTCCACTTAATGACATGGTACCAAAAGTAAAATTGGCTGGAAGCAGTGAAGTGGATTAAAATAATATACATTTAAGTAGTTATATACAAATAGTTCTTTTAGGCATTGAGAAGTAAGAAGTACTATCTCGCTATGTAGCATGTATGGCGACTAAGAGGTTAAGGTGGTGACGAGTTGAATTTTCTTTACCATATTTTGGTGCTACTAAATCACGCACATAATCACTTCTAACAAATTCACCAGTCAATAAATTGAATTCTTGTCCTGAGTTCATCTCAAGGTGTCGTCGTTGAAACAAGTATCAGTTACGGAATT
>NC_142942.1:24541039-24553539 GCF_046866305.1 Octopus bimaculoides | reverse complement strand
GTGTGTGTGTTGTATAGGCTGGTTATTGTGCGGTGTATTGTGGTACGTCTCGCATCTCTTTTTGCGGTTCTACAATTTACAAGGGTGGTGGGAAGGTGTTTAGGTGTTTCAGAATACTTTATGAACTGTTTACATCGATTGAGAGATTACAATAGGGAGTTTGGTGAGAATTTAGGGAGAGTTTTAGGGATCATTTAGGTGGGGAGGAAAATTTTTGTTAGAGTTCAGAGAGAGTCAGGTTAGGTTTTCGAGGAGACTGCGGGACAGTTGTGTGTGGTGACATTAACCTGAGGACCAAACGATATGTCTGTTCTGAACAGCATGGGGTAATGTCGTAAAAACAATCTGTGTTGTAATAAATTTGATGGCGGAACAGTGGTGGGTGGGTGGGTAGGTGGGTGATAGTTGTGGTGGTGGAGCTGATGGGGTTATATAGATGGATAAGGGTGGTGGTGGTGTTTGTTGAGATGGTGGTAGAGTATTGCCAAAACAGGGGGGGAGGTAGATCTACTAGAGGTGATGGTGTTGATAGTGATGGTGGTGTGATTATTGTTGTTGCAGTTGGTGGTGGTAGTCGTAGTGATGAAGGCACTTTTGGTTGTGGTAATAGTAGTTGTGTCGGTGGTCGTGTAGTGGGCGGTGTTGGTAATGGTGGAGGTGATGGACGGTAATAGTGATGGCCGTGTTAGTAGTAATTGTGATGGTGGAGGGGGTAGGAGTACTAGTAGAGCATTGGGTGTATAATGTAGAGAGGGTGTATAATAAACGGATATATAACATAGTTATAGTACAAGAGATGATGGTGTGTATAATAAGGACATTTTTAAACAACAGAAAAACAAACATGATGACAGACAGACAGACAGACAGACAGACAGACGGGCAGGCAGGCAGGCAGACAGACGGGCAGGCAGACTGAGAGACAGACAGACGGTCAGACATCCGTAAAGTCGTTGGATTTCACATCTTGTATTACAATCTATATTACAGTTTATTATGACACCTTTGTAGCACCCGTATATCATCATACCTCATAACACCGTTTAAACTACAAGGTGTAGATCACACCTGTATAACACACCTGCACCAAACGCATTTAGACCACATGTCTAAAACACCCAGGTACCACTCTCAGACAATCATACCTTTATACCAAGCCGGGTCGCCCACTTCTATAACGCACTTGTACGAAGTACGGCGCCTCTGTGCCATATCTATGTATCTCATACCCAGGTACAACACATGAACACTTGAGATGCTGGTGTTGTGAATTTGAGGTCCCAGGTCATTTCGGATCGAGTCCACCCATGACAAACCCTAAGCCAAATGTGATCCCAACCCCTGCTTTCCTTCAGCCAGGGTTATAGCTAGGGATCCATTTTGTTTAATGCGTCTTTACTTTATTCTCTGCTGTAGGCTCAAATCCCGTTGAATTCAATTTTGCTTTTAAGCATTTCGTGGTTAATAAATAAAGGACCGGTCCAGTAACGGGGCCTGTTCTTCTCCCAAACTCTCTTTCCTTATGTGTCTTTCTACCTAACTATTTAGATAGATAGATATCTGTCTGTCTGTCTGTCTGTCTATCTCGCTCTGTAAAAGAAATAGGCTGTGGCCGCACTCGGAAGAAACGTGGACTTTGTCCGCTTGAAATGACCGACGCATGCAGTCACAGCGCCCTCGCCACCGCCATGCAAAATCGCATTAGAAGTTAAAGTCTCAAGGCAGGGTTAGTCGATGACGGTGACGATGACGATGACATCGACGATGATGGTGGTGGTAGTGACGAGGAGGAGGAGGAGGAGGAGCAGGAAAAGGAGGAGGAGGAAACCTGTGGTGATGCTGGTGAGGATAAAAATCATAAAAATTTGACACAGATGTGCGCCATGCAGCTGTTGCGGTATCGTAGTTGAAACTGTGCGACTCGGTGGACGTGTGCTTATGTAGTTCTTTGGATGTGCGCGTCCGATAGATAGATAGATAGATAGATAGATAGATAGATACGCACACGCACATATATATATACGTACATACACTACGTGAGTGTGTATATGTGCATATATGTATGTGTGTGTATATATATATATATATATATATATATATATATATATATATATATATATATATATATCTGTGACCGTATATTTACTGTTTATATGTGTATGTGTGTATACGCATACACACACATTCACACACACACACACGCACATACACGGGGGTGGTGTTTATGTGTGCATGGGTGCGGTTTTTGCACCACAAATGACTGCTTTATAAACAAGTGTATAAAATCCCGCTCCCTCATGAGGGTCCATTTTCTGGCCCCTTTTCTCTTTTTATAGCCGGCCCCTTCGTGCTTCACTCACTGAGTTTTATTGAAATTATCATTATTTTGATGTTTGCGACCACGTAGCGCCTCCCCAGTAGTAGTAGTAATAGTAGTAGTAGTAGTAGTAGTAGTAGCAGTGTTGGTGGTAGTAGTAGTAATGGTACCGTTGCTGTTACTCGTCTTCGTCGTCGGCATCGTCATCATCGTCAACATCATCGTCAGCATCAGCATCATCGAGGCAAAAATGCTTCAGCTGAAGACGAAATGGTTTGTAGTAATTATTACTATTATTATTACTATTACTATTATTATTATTATTATTATTACTATTATTATTACTATTACTATTATTATTATTATTATTATTATTACTATTATTATTACTATTACTATTATTATTATTACTATTATTATTACTTGAAGGCCGTGATTAACGTTATCCTCATTATCCGCATGAAAGTGCAATGGTGATAAAGTTTAAATCAATCAACGATGGATATATTTAGATTATTCTTATAAAAAATTTGAACCCTAAAAACTATCTGTCCTTTATTTCAAGAATCAATGGACCCTACCAACCAGGCATTACACCATAGCGGTTTCGATTCGGGACTGAAAGATATTACAGCTTATTACAAACAGGGTGATGAATCAGGTCCACCCACCACTCCAAATTACCTTATATTTGGGAAAGGCATACACGTCACAACTTCTTAGTGTTACTTTCATTCTATATAGGCGAAGGCGTTGATGCTCTCCTTACGATGGCATGGTTTTGGATTCAGCTCCACTGCGAGATACCTGGAGCAAGTGTCTGCTCTTATTGCCCCGGGCGGACTAATGTCTTCTGGATAAACTGTGTGGAAACCCGCCATGTGAGTATGTGTTTGTGTGTCTACGCCTACATGTGTTTTATATAAGTGGTGGGTAGTAAACAGCGCTGTTTTCCTGACCATCCTGTGTTGCTCAACTCCAACAATCCTGTTGGTTTCGTAGGTCTGCATGCCATTTCGGACAACTGATCACCACTTGCCACCGTCCTGAGCTATCTGCTCCCATGTGACATGGCTGATGCTGAAGGTTTTTAGAGAAGCTTTTAAAGTGTTTTTCAAGCACTTTTTTTCTGGCATCCTCGAGAGCATTTGTCTTGGAGCTCGCCATATAATGATTCCTTTGAGAGCCGGTGCTCTATCATGCGAATTACATGACCTACCCACCAGAAATTGCGACAGCATGAGTTTGGTAGACCGTCGACGTTTTGCAGCCAAAGAGTAAACATGTGGGAATCATGTCCTGATATGCCTTCATCCTTGTTTTCCATGACAACGTCTCTCCTGTTCCACGTGTTCCTACGGAATCTAACGAAAGGTAACACTCGCTTTAGAAGATGAGCTTTGTGAGTACATGTCATATACAAACATACAGTCACACCTGAGAGTCTGCACGGAAGTGTGCATATATGCAGGTGTGTGTCTGATTTGCTTGTGTTTGATTCGCTTCACATCAATGCCGTTTCACTACATCTCAAAAGCATTCCTGATATGACCATCCTGTCTTATTGTGAATCGGAAGCTACAGTGTCCAAAGCTAACTTCCTTTTTCATTATTAGTTCTTCAGGACCTGGTGATTCCATAGAAGGTTGGCTGCTATTTCTAAAGCATTTAGTGAGTATCTGGGGGGGGGGAGGTTGGTGTATGGGTGAATGGTGTGTGTGTGTGTTTAAGTGTGGCCCACATTTACAAAAAGAATCAGTGGTTCTGCCGATATGAAAAATACGCGGGTATCTTGGTAAAAAGGTGGGCAGCAAGGAGGGGTGGCGGGGGATAAAAGACACAGCTTTGGCAAACGACGTGTGTGTGTGTGATAGAGGACATATTCGATCGCATATATACACACACGTGTGCATATACAAACACATGCACACATACACATCCATGCACATACAAACATACGGCTAGTCAGAAAGCACAGAACTACACACATATTTAAAACGGCATACACAAACACACATAAACACACACATGTATACACAGACACTGACACAATCACACACATATATACATACATACATAAACAGAAACAGACACACTAACGTAAATACACACACACATACACACACACACACCAACTCACAAACCATCGCGCACACACACACACTCGCATACATCAGACGTACGCACACACGCGGGTGTTGTAACTAAGAAGGGGCTGCTGACACGTAAAGGTCGTAAAAATTGAAGTAAAGCCCTTAAAAGTGGCATATCAAACTGCAGTAACCCCTGCAAAATGTGTGATGGTTTGTAGGGGGAGGGTATATATAGAATAGGGGGCAGTTGAAAAAGGGAGCAGAGTGATTGTGCAGTCGGAGAGGATTGTGTTTACATTGTAAAAGTGTAAATATAAGAGAGATGTTAATACTCAACTGAAGAGTTTGGAAATGAGTGATGGGTGGCCGGGTGGGCGGGGTGGTGTGCACCTATGTATATACATATATATATATACATACACACACACACACACACATATATATATACATATATATATATTTGTATATATATATGTGTGTATATATGTATATGTATGTATGCATGTATATATATATTTGTATACCTACATGTATACATCTATACACATATACATGCACGTATATGTATCATATATGCACCCATATAATACATATACATATATACGTATACATACATGCATACATACGCAGACACATGCATACACAGACACACATATATAAAACGTGGTGAGAGAAAATAAGATGTAATTTGCTGCTTGATTTCCATGTCCACAAAGCAAAATGGACTCACACATAAAAAAAATGTTCATGTGTGTGTGTGTGGGGGGGGGTGAGTGGTTGAGTGTGCATCAGGGTAAATTGAACAACGTGACCATTAAATCAATGTGTAAATAATGGCTTTAAAAAAATCCTCTTCTCTTCTTCCCCACCACGACCACCACTATCACATCACCACTTCCATCATCAGCAAAATCTAAAATGAACTTGTGTGCATATGTATATCTCTCTATTTATTTATCTATCCATCCATCTATCTATCTATCTATCTACACATACACATTTCCCCTCTCAAAGCCACCGATGTTTATCTAAGAGAAAAGTCACTGACGCAGCTTGGCACCAGTGTTGTTGCAGGCGTTGCTGTCGGACCTCAAAGAGCTGAAACAAGTTCTGCAAAGTAGCTTCTACTATTTTCTGATGACTCCGTCAATTCGCTGCTTTGGAAATGATGTTATTTTACAATCTCGAAATGATTATAAGGCAAAGTTGACTTTGGCGGGATTTGATCTTGGGATGCAGTAACTGGGAACAAATATTCTATTCTACTCTAGGCACAAGGCCCCCAATTTTTTTTTGGGGGGGGGGCAGTCGATTAGAGCGATCCCAGTTCACAACTGGTACTTAATTTATCGACCCCGAAAGGATGAAAGGTAAAGTCAACCTAGGCGAAATTTGAACTCAGAACGTAAAGACAGACGAAATACCTATTTCTTTACTGCCCACAAGGGGCTACACACAGAGGGGACAAACAAGGACAGACAAACGGATTAAGTCGATTATATCGACCCCAGTGCGTAACTGGTACTTAATTTATCGATCCTGAAAGGATGAAAGGCAAAGTCGACCTCGGCGGAATTTGAACTCAGAACGCAGTGGCAGACGAAATACCGCTCAGCATTTCGCCCGGCGTGCTAACGTTTCTGCCATCTCCTCACCGCCTTAAGTTGGAACAAATATTGCGAGACATTTTACCTCACATTCTAACGATGCTTCTAATTCGCTGCCTTAGTCACAATTATTAAAGGATTTTATAAATCGATTACACCGATTTGCATATTTCATGCACTTTTCTTAACCTTATTAGATAAATGATTGGCGGATTAGAAGTGTTCATTTTTTATTCTTTGATACACTACAGAATACAAATATAAAGATTAAACAATTTAAGAAGAAAGATGGAAAGATTTAAAATAAAAAATGAAAGGTTTATTAAAAAAGATTAAAGAATATAATGCAAAAGATTAAAGATTAAATATAAAAGACTGAATATAAAAGACTGAAAGATTTAATATAAAAGATTAAAGGATTTTAATATAAACGCATAAAAGATTTAATAGAGGAGATTAAAAGATTTAAACCGAGTAGCACGTGTGTAAAATTATTAAAATTCTATTAACCACATTGGTCACGTGTTAACAGCTTTCTATGTTGCTGCTTTTCGTTTCGCTGTGGCCAAAAAGTGGGGGATCAATTAGACTGTATACTTCCACTGGCCGTATTTTGGTTTTTGTCTTCTATATTTATTTCTCTTCTCTAAATTTACTTCAAACTACATCCACTACCCTCCACCCCTATCCCACACATCCACCCACATCATTTTCTACCCCTATAATAAGAAGGTAATTAAGAAATGAAGACTTCACTGGAACATTGAAACCGTGTTCTGTGATCCAAGAAAACCAGAGAATCGGTTACACATCACACGTCGAAGAGGTCGTTGTTATTGCTGTTGTTGGTTGTGGTGGTGAAGGCGACGGCGGATGCGGCGGCGCTTGTGGTGGTGTCCGTGTCAAGGTGATGGGGGTTGTGCGGTGACGCTGATAGCGTGTATATGTGTGCGTGAAGACGGGGTGGGGGTTCTCGTGATGCAGTGATGGTGGTGGTGATGATGATGATGATGATGATGATGATGTTGGGGATGATGATGATGATGATGGTGGTGGTGGTAGTGGTGGTGGTTGTGGTTGTGGTGGTGGTGGTAGTGGTGGTGGTGTAATAACTATGCATATGTGAGGATTATGCTTATCGTCACCACCACCACCACTACCATCATCACCATCATCATTGTTATTATCATCATCAACACCATCATTATCCCCACCACCGCCACCGCTACCATCAGCATCATCATCATCGTCATCATAGCTGTTGTCGTCGTCATCATAGTTATTGTCGTACAACGTCAATAACAATCATAGCTGTGATGGGTTCTGTCCCGCCACCAGCGCCATCCCCGTCACCACCATGTAACAAACCAAACAACTAGTTACCTAACTCCATACTTAATCCCTACAAACCCTACCCCTTACTTTTTCGATATAAAAATAAAGTTGCCGAAAACAGAAACAAAACAAAAGACACAAAAGAAGAACTAAGAAAGTTTCTGACCACCCGATATTCGACACACGATACCCGATACCCGATAGCCTTACACACTACCTTCACCAGTCACCACACATTGTTTGATATTGACTGGCATTTAATTCAATGAAACCGGGTACATTTGTTATGGAATCAGGGTAGGAAAGGGGTGGACTGGTTATAAAACTAAGGAGCAAAAGAATAGAAAGGTCCATTAGATGATTAGAATATAAGAAATATAAATAAATAAACATAAAACAACAAAAATGTAACAAAAAGACAACAAAACAACAACAATAATAACAACAATAACAGCAACAACGATGATGATGATGATGATGATGATGGGGAGGAGGAGGAGGAGGAGGAGGAGGAGGAGGAGGATGTGATGATAATGATGATGATGATGATGATGATGGTAATTAAACTATGAATACATTTCTCAAACAAGAAACAATCTTGAGATAAATTATAAACGGTTAAATTTCTATAAAAAAAAAAAGAAAGGTTTAGAATTTACAAGAAATAAGGGGATAATGGGAACCGGATTGAATAGGATCTGGTCGCCATCGGGTTTGGCTGTCAACGTCCTACACAAACAGAGATCTCATTAAACAATGGCAATTAAGCGATAAAGGTAATAACAAGTTAATTACAGGTTGACTAAAAAATTAAGTAAAAATGTTCACGAAGTTTTATTAATATTTCATCAGTTTGAAGGTGGCTGGGGCTGATAATAGAATTGGAAGGAGACGAACCTGGAATTGTGGGGACGAAATTCAAAACGCCATTTAGTGGTAAGCTCGTCTTTCCGTTCTTTAACATTCTGAGTTGAAATCCCACAGAGATCAACATTTCGATTTGATTGTTTAGCGAGGCCACGAGATACTTAAACTTCTTCACTCGTCACAATGACGTCACCACTGAGACGAGTTTCTTGAAAGGACCGATATCTCAGTCTTCGCAACATTAATTCTTAACCCTGCTTTGCAGCATCTGGCAGTAAACCCATTCAATGCATGATCGATTTCATCTTCTGGTGAGCCAAGTAGCACCATGTCGTCTGCCAATATCAGACTCACCGATTTTGCTACCATTTACACAACGGCCCTCTGGGTCAATCCAGTTCATAAAAATTATGAAAAGGGGAGGTGATAATACACATCCCTGCCGAAGTTCAACACCCACGTTAAAAGATTTCGACTTAACACCATCACACATCAGAGCATTCGTAAAAGAGCTTCACGACAACCAGAAGTTGCTCATTAATCCCAAACTTCTACAAAACCCTGCAAAATATTCACGCTGCACGCGGTCAGATGTCTTGTTGAAGTTCACAAAGTAAGTTTACACCTTTCTCGGCAATATTCCTACGATTTCTCGCAATATTCCTACGATATTCTCGTACAGTGAATATCTGGTTGGTTGCGCTGCGTCATCTTTCAGTCTACTTCGAGTGGTCAAGCAACAACTATACTTAGGAGTGTTACCTGTCATGATATACAAAGCGAAATTACAACTAGCAGTTATGACACATTTTCATATATATATGTATATATATATATATATACAGGCTGGCCCAAAAGTAGGTTTACAGTTGTCACGTGGGCACTTTAAATTTCTTTTAAAACATTTTATTACATTTAATTTTTTCTCTTACAAACTGAAAAAGGAGCTTGACAAAATTAACTAAATTAGCATAAAATATTGGTTTCATATGTTTTTATAATTAAGATCTAAGCTGTTAATATATGAATGCGAAAGAGAAAGTTGAAGAGCTGTAAACCTTCTTTTGGGCCACCTTGTATAGATGTATATATATATATGTGTGTGTGTGTGTGTGTGTGTGTGTGTGTGTGTGTGTGTGTGTGTGCGTGTGTGCGTGTGTGTGTATATATACATACACATACATATATACATACATACGTACATGTAATGTTTATATGCAAAATAAATAGATACCTATCACATTAGATTATTTATTATGTCCTTTTTTGGTGGGGCTTTCTAAGAGAGTGTAGATAGAATTAATAGATATTTAGCTGCTATTCTTAACAACGTTGAGGTTCCTTCTTGGTCAGATCTGATGTCACAAGAATTTCCTCTCTTAGACGTGTCGCTTGCTTTTTTGTCTTTTCCTCCTTTCTGCTTCTTGAAAAATTTTCTAAGTCACTATCACCACCACTACCACCACCACCACCAACAAGAACAACGCCGCCACTCTACCACAACTACTACAACCACCATCATAGCCGCCGCCACCACACAGACTGTTGCCCACTCTGAACAATACCCGCATGGAGATAACTAGCGCACGTGATTTGGCATTACCCAATGGTGTACAACATGGAGATTGGTCACACCCTTATGTCAGCCTTTATCGTTCTTTCTTTCTTTCTCTCTTACTCTCTCTCTCTCTCTCTCTTTCTCTCTCTTTTCGTCTCTCTCTCTCTCTTTCTCTCTCTTGACCTCGAGCACCTGCATTTTAACTTCGTAGAGATTAAACAAAAATTAACAACTGCAACAACAATAACAACAACTGCAATACAAAAAAAGCAAGGAGGAGGAGGAGAAGAAGAAGAAGAAAAAGAAGAAGAAGATTTAATAGAGAGACAGTGATATCCTCTGATAGGTGAGGTATCGGTCAATAACTTTTGGTCGAAGTTGTTTTTTAAACGCCAGATCAATCCTGTTCGAGAAGGCGTGCCAGTCGCGACACCCACGACTTTTCTATTACTTTGTTTTCTCTTTGTATTTCATTCTGTCATAGTACAACCCAGAATACATTAACCGATGTGCCTTTCAATATTTTTTTGAGGATAGTAGGATGTAATGTGAAGAATATTTGGTTGCTGAAGAATATTTGGTTGAGTCAACGTAGATTGACGAGGCACCTGTCTGTTCAGTTGTCGTTGTAGATCCCTGGCCCATAAGTACTGCAATCTCATCCATAGCAATTATATTGGAGAGATTGTATTTAGAAAAGTCGATGCCATCAACGAAGGACTTGAATGCAAGTGCACGTTGAATCACTTCAGCATCCTCCAGCATGAACAGTGTTGTCGATCTTCTTAGAAAGAGCTCATATCACTAAAGGAAGTTATCCCACCAATGAGGTGAGGCTTTGAATATCTCTGGGGATATATCCAACTGTGGTGCCATTGCAAGAGCAAATTCTTGAATATCAGCCCTGCGTACGACCAAAGCCTTTGTTCTTCTGTCAGCAATCCATCCCGAGGTAATATCCTCCAGCTCCGAAAATAAAATTTAGGATTTATGGAGGGTCAAAGTTTGGAACAAAAACAGGACAGTGGAGACATACAAGGGAACTGAGTTTTCGTTCGGTTTCCTTGTATGTCTCCACTGTCCTGTTTTTGTTCCCAACTTTGACCTTCCATAAATCCCAAATTTTATTTTGGTACTAGTAGGAGCAACTACCTTCGAAGACTCATATTGTCGTTCACTGATCGAAATGATGAGTAGATAGACAGAAGACAACTGATGAAGGGTCGTTCTCTGTGTTTACTTGTCCTGTTTTCCATTTTTTCTCTCGCTGTTTCCGTATTTAGCTCGTTTGCTTTCGTATTTCATGTTGTTTACACGGTTGGTGACGTCCTGTACCTATATATGTATGTTTATATATATATATATATATATATATATATATATATATATATATATATATTTATATATATATTTATATATTTATATATATATATATATATATATATATATATTTATATATATATTTATATATTTATATATATATATTTATATATATATATATATATATATATATATATTTATATATTTATATATATATATATTTATATATATATTTATATATTTATATATATATATTTATATATATATATATTTATATATTTATATATATATATTTATATATATATATATATATATATATTTATATATTTATATATATATATTTATATATATATATATATATATATATTTATATATTTATATATATATATTTATATATATATATATATATATTTAAATATCATTTATTATTCAATTGAACGCGACATGTGTATGTATGTATGTATGTATGTATGTATGTATGCATGCATGTACGTGTGTATGTACGTGTGTATGTACGTATGTATGAGTGTATGTGTGTACGTTAAAGTACACACAATCACACACACAGGGAATCAGAAATTATATATACTGAGATTGCAAGTCTCTGTGTGTGTGTGTGTCAATGCGCTTGTGCGTATATGTGTGTGTGAGGGAGAGAAAGAGATAGAAAGTGTGTGTGTGTGTGTATGTGTGTGTGCGTGTGTGTGTGTATGTGTGTGTGCGTGTGTGTGTGTAATGGTGGCGGTGGAGTAGAAGATGCGCGTTGTGGTAATAGTGTGGCGGAGGAGTAGGGACGGTAACTTAGTAAATATAGTGTTTAAAGGGGAAGGGGTTAGCTGGGTGCCCTAAAGATCTGCTAACAAAGGAACTTCCGAACGGAAACATGGGGGTCACCAATCAGCAGCGCCCCCTATAACACACACACACACACACACATCCCTTCAGCCACACCCACTTCCACCCCTGCCACTACACATACTCTCCCCACTACCACCACCGCCACCACCATTCCTTTACCGCAGCTACGACGACGACGACGAAAGCAAAAACAACAATAACATCATCATCATATATAACAACAGCATCAACAGCAACAACAATTACTACTACTACTACTACTACTACGCTAACAACAACAGCAACGGCAGCCGAAGCGTTTCAGCCTCTTTTTATAACAACATCCAGGAGAGGGCCCGGACGTGGACACTTGACTTACTAGATATAGCAGTCAAATGTCCGTGAAAAAGGGCTTGTTGTACCCGTTGGGTACTGCAATGCAACATTCCTCGCATATTGCAGAAAAAAGACGAATAGGTCATGGCAGGAAAGCCTTTGACTGTGTACCTACTTAAGCAGGACTGCCTGTGGCTAAACAACAACAACATCCGGTTAAATCTGCCTCA
>NC_142942.1:24528539-24536039 GCF_046866305.1 Octopus bimaculoides | reverse complement strand
GGGCAGCCGTATCCCACTCGGAGCATTTCTTAACGGTGGACGTCAGCGAATGCTTAACTTATTTCTGTCTGTGACACTTTCTTGGACTTACACCACCACCGCCACCACGCACATCTAACAAACCCATACAATCGTCGTGTTTGCGCTGTATATGAATGTATATACACCCGTTTGTTTGTCTATATATATACGCGTGTATATAGAGCAGACAGAGAAACAAAATACTCCACACACAACAACAACAAATACAACCACTAAGCAGAAAGACTGAAAAACAAAAAAAAGATCGTGGGGACATTTGTAAAAAAAAAAAAAAAGGGGTTGAAAAAAAGAAAAACTTATTTTCAAAAGAATCTTATTTAAAATTTATCTTTAAAAAAACAATCCCGAAAATGGTGATGTATTTGAATAAAGATGTTTTACTGGGGCCAGTTTCCTGCGTCGATACGACAGGAGCTAGCGTGAAATTAGAACCGGCAATCTCTGACATTGTTTCTCTTTCCGTTCCCTCCTCAACTCACAGTATGGTTACTACTACTACTACAGCTACTATTGGTGCCATTACCACTACTACTACTACTACTACAGCTGATTTTTCTCTCTCTGGAGTTCTTCATGTCGTTGATAATGTTGATGCTAAGGTGTCGTCAGGTTTTTCCTGGAGCAGCCCTGGCGCTCTCTCCTCAGTCATCCACTCACCGTCGTCGGTTCAATCCCCGATCGTATCGCCCGAAAGCCCCACGACGAACGCATTTCATGTCGATGACCACCTCCACTATAATCACAACCACAGTCAACATCAATACCAAAACGGCCACCACCGCTACCGACCTCTCTACCCACGGCCGGAGATGACCATGGAATTAAGTACGGTTGTCGACAGCCCATTGTCTGTGTCGACACCTTCTTCACCGTCGTCGTCGTCATCATCATCATCATCATCATCATCATCCTCATCATCTCCTTATTCATCTTCGTCGCTGTCATTTTCTCCTCTTCATACCGCCGACCGCAAAGTGCCCGCGTTAAAATCGAACCTGCAACAGTTATTACCACAAAACCGACCGCAAAATGAACGACAGCCCAAGTCTCAGCTTCCGATGGAGTCGAAACCGCAACCACAACAACCGGATGTGAAGGCAGCCGTAGCATGTCCGGTTTTGTTACCCGCCTCCGCCGCACCGTGCAAGGATTCTGTCGTGCTTTTGAACTCTGTCAACACAACTGTAGAAGCAACAACAACAACAGCATCGTCGTCATCGTCGTCATCATTAGCAGCACCAAGAACAAAAGCAACAACAACAACAAGGAGAAAAATAACGGAAATGACAAAAGCAACGAGACCGCCGATAATATCACGATCACCACCATCATCATCATCGTCATCGTCATCATCGTCATCATCATCATCATCATCATCATCATCATCGTCATCATCATCATCGTCAATACCAATAATATCCTCATCGACTGACTCCGTTGACGAGTTGAAAAGAAAACAAACAAGTCCGGAAAAAAACTGCGGTGCCAAGCGACGTAACGGGCCCACGACGAAGAAAAAGCGTTACACCAAGTCACGAATTCGAAACTGTAACCCTTTGATCGTGATGAAAATGAAGAAAAACAGACGAATGAAAGCGAACGACCGAGAACGTTCTCGAATGCACAGCTTAAACGATGCTTTGGATTGTCTTCGAGAAGTTCTACCGAATTATTCCGACGAAGGCAAACTGACCAAAATCGAAACGCTGCGTTTCGCGCACAATTACATCTGGACCCTGAGTGAAGCCCTTAAATTGATGGACACCGCTGAGAGTAAAGGGGACTTTGGTGACATCCCCGAAAAGCTGGCGACTCTGGGTTTGTTTGCACGTCTTTCTCAACATAAACACCACCACCATTATCATCATCACCACCACCACCGACAACAACATCCACTACAACTGCAGCCTCAACCACAGCAACAACTGTTACTACAGCGACCACAACCACCTCAACAACAACAATTAGTATTACAACAGCAGTCATTACAACTGCAACATAAGCTACAACCACTAACACATCTATTACCACCACTAGTACCACCACCAACACAACAATTGCCACTACCACCACCACCACAACAACAACAGATCTTACTTGCAAACGAAATAGAAATGGAAGAAGACGACGAAAAGGATGTTGTTAACAGTGATGGTGATGATGATGATGACGACGATGATGATGATGGTGATGATGAATCAGACGGGTTACTTAAACGGGTGGCCGATACCAGTTTTCTCCAAGACTTCCTCATGTCGCAGGAGAACGAACCAGTCACGACTTCCGGTCATCGCCATCATCATCACCATCATCATCACCATCATCATCACCGCCGCCGCCGCCACCTCCTCTGCCGTGAAGCTAATAACTACAACGACGCGGATGCTGTTGCCAATAGCAACGGGAATAACTCCTCTCTCTCCCCGCCATGGATACCCGGTGACTATGGCAACAAGATCCACGCTATCAACAACAACAACAACAACAACAGCGACAGTGATATGGAAGTCAGCAGCAGCAGTGGCGGTGGTAGTAGAGGCAGTTGTTGCTGCAGTAGCAGCAGCAGTGGTTGTGGTGGTTGTAGTTGTTGCACCAGTAACCACAGTGACAGTGGTAGCAGTATTAGTAGCAGCGACAGTAGTAGTAGTAGAAGTAGTAGTGTTAGTAGTGGTGGTAGCAACGACAACCTCGCCGACAGCGTCACCGGGGTTCGATCGCCTGACGGCCCCAACTGCTCTGCCGCCCCCGTCCACGACCGCCGCCCTCGCCGCAACCATCACCATCACCACCACCATCATCATCATCATCCTTACCAACTGCCACAACGCCAGCATCATCAGCATCAACATCAACCTGAACAACAACTCACCAAACAGCCCCAACGCCACCTCTATTTTCAACAACATCAGCTGACCGTGGAACCGGGGCAGAATGAAAGCCTTCACTTCTCCACGGATTTCTCGACGCCAAAACCGAACTTTGACCTTCAAGATGACAATTTTGTCGAACTCACAAAGTTATGATGACGGCGTCGACGACAATAACAATAAAAGCAACAACAGCGACGACACCGCCACAGCCTCTACGTGGTTGTTTGATTTGCTAGCGATAACAGCCAAATCTTCCTCAAATTGCTACCGTCTTTAAATTAAAAAAACAAATGAAAGAGGATGCTTTCGGACAATGTAGTCCTAGATACATTATGGCTGAACCAACGATGGGACGTGATGACCACAAGCGGAAGGCCTTTGATTCTACAGAAGCCTGCTCGATCAGCGTTGCCCCGGGCTAAACAGCTACAACAACAACAACAAAAAACCAGTTAAGAGAATTAATCGTAATTGCAATGTGATAATGAAGACGAAAAGTCATTAAGAAAGAAACACCACATGACCAAAATGTTTCGGTATAAGGAAGTGACTGGATAGACACCCACAGTATATTACTGGTAACGATTTAATCGCCAAAACTCTTTGTGCCAATCTAAAAAAAAAAAATCCAACAAAAACCGTATAAGCAGCAATACAGAGCTCGAGCATGGGCTCGGCCGGCACCACTAAAACAACACACACACACACACACATCGTATTTGATGATTTTGGATTATCTCAAGAATTTTTGTTAATTTAGAAATCAACTTTTTTTTTTGCAACTTACACAAAACGATGTTTTAGAAACTATCTATGGTGGCCTTGAATTACTGTAAAACTTCTATTAATAAAACAACCAAGAAAATTAAGCTAACGATTACATAAGAGGAAACGACCATATAACAAGGACTATGGTGGCCTTGAAGTATCATTGTAATGAATATTTCATGAGTCATAATAAAATTGTCAAAGCACTCGAAACGAATTATATATATATATATATATATATATATATATATGTATATATATATATATATGTATATATATATATATGTATATATATATAATTCGTTTTGAGTGCCATGATAGATCGCTGACCACTACACACAGTTTTTTTCTCGCCTTGTTTCTCTCTTTGTTTCTTTCTGTGTCCCTTTCTGTGGAAGAACGATATATATATACACACACACACACATATATATATATATATATATATATATATATGTATGTATGTATGTATGTATGTATGTCCACATAGGTAGACAGGAACAAAGCAAACAGACCGTCATTCTTCAAATTGAATCAATATTTTGGAATTAACATTATACACATCGTCACACGTGTGTATATAGCATGTACACACGTATGTGCATACAGACTAATTGCTCACATGTATACATATATACACACGTGTCATGATTATATAGTCAAATACAACCATGAACGCCATCGCTATTTCATTTATTTATTTAATTTTCATCATCATCATCATTATTATTATTATTATTAATATTATTATTTGTAAATCATAAAATGCCTGAAAGCTATCATTATAAGAACTGAGTCGAAATCCCGCCAAAGTCAACTTTGATTTGCAGCCATTCTTGGACGATTGAAAAAAGCAATTGTTCCGGTCGATATACATTGATTAGTTTGTGTCTGTGGCATGGAAATCATCAGTTAATTCTTCATTCTTTGATTGATTTCCAATTAAGAAATCGAGACTGTTTTTTTTTTTTTTCCATTTTTTTTTCTTCCTTATTTTGGACCATTTTTTGTTTAAATAGAGAACTTTGAAAAAACAAAACAAAACAAACAACAGTGGGATAATTATTTTAATAATGGCAAACCAGAGCCATTAACAATGATTCTCAGGACATGGTGAAGAACCGGAGCAAGAACACAAGAACTTTGGACTTTTACAACAAAAACAAAATGCTTTGAGGAGTGTTTAAACAGATATTCCTTGTGTGTGTGTGCGTGCGTGTGTGTCGGATTACTTTCCTAAACAAAGAGAGAGTAAAAATCTAAAAATCATTCTAATGAATGTTATTTTTGTATTTCCAACGGATTATCTCGTCAAAATTTCATCAAATAATTTTCTGGTCTTTGATACTTTAAAAATTGTTTATCAACGAATTTGTCCTTTTTCTGAACAGTTACATACATACATACATACATACATACATACATACGTACATACATACATACGTACATACGTACGCGCATAAATTTATATATACATTTTTACATACATATATAGATACACCTGCATATATATATGTACATAATTACACACACACACACATACATGAATATATGTATATACAATGTCATTCCATGAACTCTATGCTTATAAACATGCATACACACAGACAGACACTGAAACGTATGTTATATACAGAGATGCTGGTTCTTATCACAGTGACTTTAGCGCCGAATGAATCCAACGAAACACTTCTGCTTTGAGCCCTCCGGAAACAATAACAGCAACATTAATACGCAACAGTAACGGTCGCACGAACAGCAACAATAGCTACAACAACAACATTGACTGCATCAACGAACGATCGCCGGGAATTGAGGGCAGCCAGGGTTAGGGTTAGGGTTAGGGTTAGGTGGAACAGGTTCTGAATGTGGAGGGGTCGGGATGAGAGAGAGACGAGAGACTTCGAATTACTTTGGGGTGAAGCGTGATTTGCTATTGTAAGAAGAAAGGAGGGAGGAAGAGGGAAAGACTAAGAAAGAGAGAGTGGGGGGGGGGGGGAAGACGGAGTGACAATACAACAGGACATTGCTCTATACCAGACAATTATGTGGTAAAGCGACTTGCGAGAAATAGCAGTCAAATCTCTCTTAAACCGTCTATACACACACAATCATATATATATACAAACACGCATACGTACACATGAATACACACACACTCACATATATGTATGTATGTATGTATGTATGTATGTGTGTGTGTGTGTGTGTAAAATATCATCCTCACATTGATCAACATTCATCATCATCACCATCACGATCATTTATCATCGAAATCAAATCAATTCTATTTATCCCTCCTTTGTTTATTGATTGATTCCATTGCCAATACGATATCGATTTAACGATTGAATTCTACGTGATTGTTGCTTCCTCTCCCCCACCATCACCTCTTATCGATGGCGGATCGATAAAACCAATCACCAGTAATCTACTCGGGTTCTTATTTATCATTGACTACATTTTCTTCCCAAATCATTTATTCTATGGCTTTGTGCCGATGTTGGAAATGACTATTATTATTATTATTTTGTATAAAAACGAAAAAAAATAAAATAATCAAAAATAATTTTTTTATAAATAAATAAATTTTATCAAAATTTAAATGAACTTTTGTTTTGTTTTAGTTGTTGTTATCATTGTTGTTGCTGTTGTATGTAAAAAATTTATATTTTTGATATTTAAATTTTGTATAAAACGAGAAAAAATGCCATACAAAATATGAGGAGGCGAGTGGCCTAGTGGTCACCTGCAATGGTCAAGGTGATACACCTGCAACTCTAAGATCATGGTATTCGATTCCTGGGCCGGGTGTTGTGTTCTTGGGTAAAACTGTACATTTCCCCTTTGCTCCAGTTTAAACAGCTGTAAACTAATTCCAGTAATAGACGGGAAGTTAAGCCTGCAAGGGACTAGCATCCCAGCCAGAGCGTTGTAATCTCAGTCATATGCCATGGAAACTGGTTTACTCCCTAGCCTTTAGGGTCCCAGGGCTCAGGACAGACTTAGGTAAGTCTGAAACATTTACAAAGAGAAAATATATTACAGCGATTGCGACTCTTGTAAATGTTTTCGAGAACATTACACACGTATGCGTGTGTGTGTGTAATATGTGTGTGTGTGTGTGTGTGTGTGTGTGTGTGTGTGTGTGTGTGTGTGTGTGTGGTGATCTGTTTCATTAATAGCGGCATCAAGAAAGAGGTAAGCCCATCCATCAAGAAATAAATAACATTTAATAAAGACGGGATTTATATCAGAGCTGCTATAAGTTTCATGCTCTGATAATACAATAGTCGGACAGTCTTACAAAGTGTGCCGTGTACACGGCATAAAGCCAGGAATTTTATGAGACGAAGAGTAACTTATTTTTCTAAAATGGTTTCCATATGATTACAGCCGTTTTGCAATCTTCTTCATGTAATATTATTAAATTCAGAATGCAAAATTATATACGCACATGTTTTCGCCACCATCGAAGCTCAGCATTATACAATAAAATTGTTTATTCACGAATTCGTGCAAAGAAAGAAAGAAATTTATCCGATCACCGGGACAGCATATCTACGATTCAACGCACAAAAAAAAAAATTATGGGAATGTCTATATATGGTATATGTGTATGTAAAAACACACACACACATATACATACATAAAATCCAAATATATGTGTATGTGTGTAAGCCTAGTATCTATTCTATCGGTGTCTTTTGCCGAACCGCGAGATTATGGGGACGTAAACACACCAGCATCGGTTGTCAAGCGAGGTTGGGAGGGGGGACAAGCACAGGGACACAAACACATACAAATATATACACATATG
>NC_142942.1:24508539-24523539 GCF_046866305.1 Octopus bimaculoides | reverse complement strand
CAACGAAATAGTCTTTAATTCCAGACACAAGTGAAACAATGTCGGTAAGTCGCTTTAATCCGATTGATGTTTAATGGGGATACACAGATGACCAGCGGCCATCTCCCGTTCTGCCGAATTCGGAGATGGTTTGATGAATATGGCTGTGTGTGCGTGTGTGTGTGTGCGTGTGCGTGTGTGTGTGTGTGCGTGTGTGTGTGCATGTATATGTGTGAAATATATATACTCATATTTATATACATATATAAAGTATATAAATAGAAATATATATGTTATATATATATATACATATATATATATATATATATATATATATACATACACACACACATATATATACGCACACACATATACGTGCGTTTATATTTGGGTGGGGGTGAGTCTGCATGTATATATGTGTATGTTTGTGTGTGTGCGTAGACACCCCCACGCCCATGTGTTTCTATCCGTCTGTGTTTCTGTATCCGAGAATATCGGTGTTAAACGGTGTTAGTTGCTGCCGCCCCAGGGGGGAGTCTTCTCTGAAACAAACGGTTAATTTGTTTCCTGCCAGTACAATATAGGGAGGCGTGCCACTAACATATTTAAGAAAACACAGTAACTCGAATAATCTTCAATTTTAACATCAACTTCTAACAAACACACCATCTCCTCTTCCGCCTCCCCCGCCTCCTCCTCCTTCTTCTTCTCTCTTTCTCTCTCATACTCGTTCTCTATCTTTTTCTTCGTGTTTGCTTCTTTGTTGTTTTACATTTCAAACATTGTTTATATGTGTTTTTTTTTTCTTTTCACTTATATTTAAATTTCTATTTTCTATATATTTAGTTAGAGAACATTTTCGTTTTTTGCAATGTGAAGTTGTTCTGTGTTTTAAATGTGATGAAAGTATGAAAGCACAAATGTAACTGGATTTCTATGGAAGCACAGACGTTTATATGGGAGCATAGACGTATTAATATATGGCAGTATGGAAGTCACAAAAGTTGTGGAAGTAAAGAGGTAAAAGTAATGTATGGAAGTGTGTGTGTATATATATATATATATATATATATATAATTTATTATAGACATGGAGGTATAAATTTTATATAAATGTACATACATATTCAAATTTGTAAACAAAATCTTTTTGATAACCGATTCAGTGTGAATTGGAAAATATTTTTCATTAACTTCTAAAGTTTCGATCTGAGAATAGAAGGGAAAAAAAACACATAAACCATTTCTTTTCATGGAGTTAATGACAAAGAAACCCGTTTGAAATGGGTGACAAATGAAAATCGATCTGCTTCGAAAGGGAGACATATCGGTGTTTGAACCAATGAAAGGCATTGACTAAGAGAAGCATTGAAATGTATTGACTCGTCCAGGTGTTGCGTATTTGATGGGCACAAAATGAGAAGCACATCAAGCCTAACCTCCCATTTTTAGATTCGCTGTCAATAGCAGTTGTCACATCTCAATGGACCAATGAAATCGCATGCTTTTGCCCGCCGGCTGATTTCATCTCTCCTCTTCAAATGAAATATAATTCTCTCTTGTCTTTTTTTTCATTCTTTTAAAATATATATACATACATACATACATACATACATACATACATACATACATATATATATATATATATATATATATATATATATATATAATTCGAGAGAGAGAGAGAAGTGGGGAAGTGGGGGGAGAGACAGACAGACAGACAGACAGACAGACAGACAAATAAATAGATAGATAGATAGATAGATAGATAGATGTGTTAATATGTATACAAAAGTTGTTTTTTTTGTTTTGTTTTTTTTTAAAATCATTTCAACGTGTTTTGCTAAAAAGTTTTGTTAAGATTTCCACTCGATATTTCAGTTTGGAAAATAGCCTTTTTATCAAGGAAAATTCAATGATAAAAACTTTTTTTAAAATAAGATCAAAAGCAAAAACAATGCGAAGGACAACCACAGCTGCGTCGCTAATATAAAAACTCCACCAAAAGGCTCAGTCCAGTCTTACAAAATATGTACCCCAGGTTCCAAATGACTGAATACGATTTCAGAAATATGGATCTAAATATATCCACTTTATGGAAAATAACAGTGAAAGCGCTTGCGTATAGAACCATTTACAAAAGAAAACAGTTTTGAGATGGCATTAAGACAACAGAGAAGAGATTTCAAATATGGAATACACAGCGCCTGCATTCTTTGATATCTCACGATAGAATTTATTCAGCTTCTCTTGTGAGTATGAGGAATCTGCAAGACTCTAAGACAAACCATGCAAAAAGGAAATGGTGGAACTTGCGCTTGCGGAAAAGTGCCGTGTCTTAATAGCAAAGGGCCAAACAGAAGAGATGAGAGATAATTCACATAATCCTCATTGAGAAAAGTATTTCCTCAGGGGATTTGGAACTAAGACGAATTAAGGGACGCGTGTGTGTATGTGTGTGCGTATGTGAGTGTGCGTACGTATGTGTACGTGTGTGAGTGTGTGTGTGCGTATGTATTTGTGTACGTATGTGTGTGTGTGTAGACATACATAGTTACAACAATGTTTAATGATCAAACATTTAGTCTCAGAGTGAAAACAGATCACGTGGTTAAATAACGTGAATCTCTACATTCAGCTTGACGATAAGTGAGTTACTTGGGTAGAGTCACCTTTTCAAACCTTACTGACTCGTAAGGGCCGGTTTCCCGTCTTCCATATTCCCGCGCCTGGACGGGACGCCGGTCCGTTGCAGGATTAACCCATTTTTTGGCAGTTGAGTGGACTGGAGCATAATGGAGTGAAATGAAGAGTTTTGCTCAAGAACACAATATGCCACCCGGTCCAGGAATCGAAACCACAATCTTGTGGTCATGACTCCAACACCTTAACCACTAAGCCACGCGCCTCCACAACTGGAAGATAGAATCAACTAGTTTCGGCTTTCCTTACAGCGTCATCAAAATTCTTTTACTTTCTCCCAACTGCTGAGACAGAGAGTTTAGTGGCACCAATTCTTCGGCAATCCTGATCAAGGAATCTATTCATCAATGCATCATTAAATGCTTATTAATTATGGGGAAGGGGGGTAATTAAAACTCAGATATGCTGTACTGTTGCTCTAATTTATACAGAATTATAATTTCTTTGTTGAAATTTTAAAACTTCTTTCTTTTAAATTTTGAGAGTCATCTTGTATCCGAGATTGGTCTTCATTCGATCCATGATCCCTCGTCGTCATAAGTCTTCTTGATCTGCCTCTAGAAGACTTCACCAACTCTGCCATTGCTACCAACATCTTCGTATCCTCCACCACCACCACTACCAACAATAAAAGCAGCAACAACACCAACACAGCCACCTCTAGCATCAAGGTCACGGCTTCAACCACCACCACCATCACCATACCCCTCTCCCCCAAATCCGTGTAGCCCCTACATCCAGGTTCGACTTGTCATAGGGGCTTTCAACATGTAAGCTATAAGATAAAACACGCACACACTCACATACACAAACACACACATAAACAAAGGAACAAAAATACACACACATACACAAGGGGATACACGCACGAACTAAACTATACACATACACATAGAAACGCAAACATATACACACAAACGAAAACACACGCACGCACACACACACACACACACACACATACACACACACAAAGAGAAATCCGGTGAAACTGAAGCCGTGGCTTCTAAAGACAGGCGACACACAGACGAGAACATTGAAATCAGAAAGTGGGATGCTCCAGCATGGACGTAGTGCTGATGGCTAAAACAAACTAAAGTGCATAAATACACACACACACACACACACACACACATACATATATATATAAACATACACGTACGTGTAGACACACACACACAATAAACGACAAAGAAACGATTCCACGCCGCCGCCGTCGCCGCCAGAGTTATAACAGCGAGAAAGGAGTAATTAGGCGAGGGTGGTAGTTAGAGGTAGATGAATGAAGGAGGTCTTTATTTCTAACATCCCTTTCCTCCTCCGCCTCCTCATCGTAACGAGTTGTGGGATGCTGACAGGTGTTGCTTGTGATGACAGAGAGAGAGAGAAAGGGGACAAGAAGGGGTCCCCGGCTGGTTGGTTGGTCGGTTGGTGGGGTAGGTGGATGGATGGACGGATGGACGGATGGATGGTAAGTTCTTTGTATGATGATGATGATGATGATGATGGTGGTGGAGTGATAATGAAGATGATGATGACTGCGAGGACGGCGATGATGATGATGATGATGATGATGATGAGGGTAACGACGACGACATCGACGAGAGCGATGACGCTGACGCTGACGCTAACGACACCTTTGATGACGATGATGATGATGATGATGATTGTGGTAGTAATTAATCTTAGGCTACTCCTGTCAGACCAAATGCCTGCCCGCTGTCCACTATGCCTTTGTTATAGCCGTTTTTTAACCCGAAGTCAGCTATGGTCAAGCAGACATGTGAGCAAATGCATTCCAACCGTGACCATCTCATTTTATTTACTTATGTGTACTCTTTTCTAAGACCGTAGAGGGTGACTTAGCTGCTATTTTTGGGAGGTCGAGTTAGAAAACCTTTGCTTCATGTTATCTTGGGTAACATTTGCTTCCTGTAATCTTGCTTCATGAGACAACCTTTGCTTCGTGTTATCTTGGGCCCCCTTCAACTTTCGATGGATTCGTTGGGGCACCATCGTAGGACAGTTTTGCAATCCCATTGGCTTTTCTTTGACAGTCATATCATCTCTTTCTTCACCATTGTGATATCATCGCGTGAACCATTCTGATGTGGAAGGGTTTCCCCGACCCGCCTCATTCGTGATGTGTTCCATGCATGAAACGACTAACATGTAACAGCATCGCATTTCCAATCTCTGTATCTTCGCATCAACCTCAGTGCAGTCCATTTCCAACATATTTACAGAAAGACGTGAAATACCATTGTACGTAGGAATCTGCTTTTATTCTTCGTGGTGATGTTTCCTATCTCTCCATATTGTTAGCGCAGTCACTGTCGGTGCGTTTCTTACGAGGATTTCAGACCTAGATCCCTCATCATAAATAAACTACCTTCAGACATCTCAACTATCTCTACTTTCTCTACTTTCTACAGTGATGTCTCTTGAGATGGCACCGATGACATTTCTCACCATTTCCTTCCCTTACTCGATACAAGTTCTTTCAAAGTTCTTAACGAATTACATCCATTTATCTTCATTTCCTACCCGTGGAAGCACTCAAATATTGACACCATGGATTCATTACTTACATTGCATAATCTAATTTCATAACTAATATCAACAGACTCAAGACTTGCTGCTATATTTCAGGGATGCACACGTCTCTGTTCTTGTAGTTAATCTCTTTACGTAACTGGCTCTGTTCTACTGCCGTGGCACCGATTCAAAACTTGTGTGCTAAAAAAACGGACACATTCCTTGCGTAACATTTAATTCCTCCTTAACAACATTCACAGACTCTGATGTGGTTGATATTTTATACAACATTCTTATGTCTATCCTTAGAGTTAATCTTTCAACGTCCCTGGATGCACAGGAGTGGCTGTGTTGCCAGCGGTACCAATAACAAACAGAATAATTCTTTCTAGTTTTTGGCACAAGGCTAGCAATTTTGAGGGGTTGGGGAAGCCGATTACATCGATCCCAGTGTTTTACTGGTGTTTAATTTTATCGACTCCGAAACGAATGAAAGACAAAGTTGTCCTTGATATGATTTGAACTCAGAACACAAAGATGCCACGAAGTATTTTACCCGATGCGCTAACGATTCTGTCAACTGACTGCTTTAATAATTAATAGAACAACACACCTTTTGACTGATTCAGCAATGAAGTCGGTGTCATTCCTCTTCAACATAATGTTTTCATAATGTTTTTTAGACTCCTAGTCAGGAGAGACCCGGCGGCACTCGTGACCCTTTTTGGGTGCTTAACAAGCTCCTTGAGTGTTACTATTTCTTGCTTTCTTCCTATCAGAGAAGTGGGGAAGAGAGTAGAAGTTTATCCTCAGACTGAAGAATTCGTCTGAATATTTTACAATATGGACTTCACGAAAAATACTCAAGAACCAGATGGACTAGGAGACGTTTTAGCTCAATCGTTTCGTTTCTCTCATTCTTACCTTCTTTCTTTCCCCCCCTCCCTCTCTCTCCCTCTCTCTCTTTCTCTCTCTATTTATAAGTATGAGCATTTACTTATGCTTATATTTATGAGTAATGTCTCTTTTCTGATGTGTTTGTGTGTTTGTATGACAGTTTTAATACAAAATCACAACAGTCAACGCAACATCTTTCAACAGAAAATAAAGAAATACATTTTTTCAGCAGCAGACGATGATGAATTAAGAATATTATAACATATTTTGTTGGACAAATGGCTGTTACTAGACATTTCGATCTTCTTTTCGGTGATCAACTATGATATTTTTTTCATTTTTTAAATAAATTTCAGCGAAATTTCACAGCCTGTAAATTTCTCTTCACCCCCCCACCCCACCCGCCATGCAATCGTCAAAGCTTAGAAGATCCGGGTTCTTACACAACGTTACCCCCAACTCCCATAACATCCTTGAGAATATTAATGATACTTGAACAAGGTATACACATAGGACACCGCAATGCCTTGCAAGCATCTTCTGAAGATTACGAACGAATCCCCCCCCACCACCACCACCACCACCACCAAAGAATCTTTCGGTGGGTTCCTAATTAATGCAAATCAATGTTCTTTGTTTTGTGCTTTAATGTGAGGGTGAGTAAAGGAGCGGAAAAGCGATTTAATTTACCTTTAAAACTTTTATCCGTTTTCTATTTTCCCTTCTTCATTATTTCTTTTAATTGACGTTATCATTATCATAACTATTCTTATTCTTACTCCGATTTGAGGAAAATTTTCTTTATTTCGTTCATTTTCTCCACCCCCCTTCTCTCTCTCTCTCTCTCTCTCTCTCTCTCTCTCACTCTCTCTCTCTCTCTCTCTCTCTCTCTCTCTTCCCCCCTTCACTCTTTCCCGTTTTTCTTAACATGCGGGTGCTACAACATATTTGCAGATACATCGACACACCAACGCACTCATATGACACATACATACACATACACCCACCAACACAAACATACACACACGCACACACGCTTATACACAGACACTTAAATATTCATCTTTTACCCTCAGCTACATTCCAATTGTTATTATTGTTGTTGTCGTTGTTACTTGTTTACTTCTTTTCTGATAATCTCGCAGCTAAGTGAATATTTCTTTATCTGAGACAAGAAGAGATTTTTGTCTTTGTTTCGTTTTTTTTTTTTTTGTCTTGTACTGATGAGGGTATCCTTTCCCTTTTAGTGGCTATTTCTTCCCGCCCCCTCCCCCACCCCACTGCTTCTGTTTTCCCAAATTGCATGATGACCCTTATTGGTTAAGCAATATTTTTATATATCCACAAGTATATGACTTACATACATACATACATATGTATACATGTTGATACATACGTATATATATATATATATATATATATATATATATATGTATATATATATATATATATATTCATGTATAATTACATGTATATATATATATATATATATAGAGAGAGAGAGAGAGAGAGAGAGATCCATATATATATATATATATATGTATAATTAGACACATATACACTTATATATGCGTATGCATAAATCTTTCTTCCTCTCTCTCTATATACATATATGCGTGTGTGTACATATATACATACATGCACGCATATATACGTAATTAGATATATGCATAAATATATATATATATATAAATATATATGAATTTATGTATGCATATACGTATGTATATATATATATATATATATATAAATATGTGTATGGATGTACACACACACACACACACACACACACACACACACACACAGGGTTTCTAGTAGTGACGAGGCTGATTGAAGGAGCAATGAGTCGTTACAAACTCTAAACGTTTTTTTCCAATGTCGACAGTAATAAAAAAAAAAGTTCCTCATCGACAGTTACATAATAAATTATGTTAATTACAAATGAAAACCACATTATCATCATAAATCACTTGACAAATTGTGAGAAATAGAAAACTAAATGAACAGACATTAATGAAATATAGTTTAATAGGTTTTATTTATTTGATGGGAAGTGGTAAGTGAGGGCCAGAACCTAATAAGTGGGGGGGGGGTACTACTTGAAAACCTCATTATTGTATCGTGTGGCTATGAGTAGAAAGTGAAGCATAGAACTTATACGGGTCCACAGAATCGTTAGAGCATCGGAAAGAAAAAAGTTCCGAGGTATTTGTTCCGGTTCTTTACTTTCTGAGTTCAAATCCCACCGAGGTCAACTTGTCTTTCGATGGGGATAAAATAATTACAATAGTCAAGTGGGGCGGGGGTCAATGATATCGATTAATCCTACTTGCTGTAAAATCGTTGGGTTTCATCCAATATTTGAAACAATGCTTTTCATCATTTCAGGGCCGATAAAATAAAGTACCAGTCAAGTACTGGGGTCGATTGTATCGACTAAACACTGCCTTCAAAATTGGTAACCCTTACGTCTAAATCAGAAAGAACGATTTCTGATTTCTGAGAGTAACATTTGAGAGTGAATCTCCGTTCCGACAACACCAACTTTCTCGTTTTGTTGCATGAATTGCTCAAGTAATTCCACTTCTTTCTGTCAGTTTGTTCTGTTGAATCTTCCATCTTTCACATATACTTTTCTCACTGTTCATAATCCATGAGCAAATTAAGATTTTCTCAATAGGTTTGTCAGAGGAATTCAGCTGTATCACGAAATGTAATGAGGAGAGCAAGCCTCCCTCAAATATTCTGCTCTTACGAGATACTCCTTTTCAGCAAGGACTGGGCATCCAGAAACAACATGATCAATCGTCTCCGTGAACTTTCCGAAAATTCTGCATGACGTTTCTTGTTGGTAAGCTCTGATCTTACGCTGCAATAACAAAACCTCCTTTTTCTCCTTTCAGACCTGTCCCATGTAGCCATTGATGTGTTAGGCTTTGATCAACATCTGACTTGGACACGTGGTTAAGGTGTCTTCCATGCAGGAGTTTGCCTTTCCAGTTGTCTTCGATATTATTCATGCAAGCCTTCTTTGCTTTTTGTTTGATGTTTTTTTTTGCATCAGTGATAGGTTTGTCATTATTTGGTCTTTCTGATCGTTAATTTCTAAATCAGGAGAAGCAATGGTAGGTCTGTCAGTATTTGATTGTCTTTGGTCATTCTTATTGTTAACTTGTAGGCCAAGAGACTTTTTCAATTTCTGACTAAGCTTCATGACTGAAGCTTGCTTGGAATCCCCAAGGACCTTACAAGAAATGGCACTGTCTTCACCGTCTTCATTTTACCTAGTCGATCTCTCTTCTGTCTTTAAGAGGCTTGTGTATATTTATATTTCCGCCTTCGACCGACGTGCGAACGCCAGCTCACCGCCTTGGAAGGGATTATTATTGAAAATGGAAGTTAGCCGTTTCTTTCTTTTTTTTTCTCTCTCTCTCTCTCTCTCTCTCTCTCTTTTTCCATTCCATTTGTGTGTGTGTGTGTATGTGTTTACCACAAGCTTCCGCACACATTCAATCACCCAAATTTACTCACATGGTCATGGTCGGCCTGAGGCTGTAGTAGAAGACACTGTATGGTTCAAGATGCCACACAGTGGGACTGAACCTAAAATCATATGATTGCAAAACAAGTTTCTTACCATCACCTCTCCCGCCTATCTTTCTGTCTCTTTACACACACACACACACACACACACACACACACACACACACACGTGTGTGTAGTACTTAGAGTTATTGAGTTGCAGTGGATGTGAAAGGCGATGGCTGTGATTTTCATTTCTTTTTTTTTTATAATTTGTATTTTTTTCTTTGTCAATGAGTTGCGTTACGGACGGTAGAGGGCGCTGAATGATAATGCGGACGACAGAATGTATTTAAAAATAGTGGATCAGTTATTGGTATAAAATAACGTGTGTGTGTGTGTGTGTGTGTACGTGTACGTGTATGCTGTGTGTGTGTGTATTTAAGGCAGAGGTGGAAGGGGTGGGCGGGTGGATGGTATTACAGTTAAGAGATTACCGTTGTTATTATTATTATTATTATTATTGTTGTTGTTGCTTTGTCTTTGTTATTAAACAGGGGTGAGGGTGCAACTTAAATTTTGTTGAAACGTAACGTGATTTACGACAATTAATATTGATAGATCTAAATTATAAAAAAATAACGGACTTAACAAATATATAAGATATATAAAAATAAAAGTACAAACACACACTCACACACGCACGCATGCACACACAGACACACGATTAAATAAACATGCAAAATTGCGTGTAGAAATATAAATATATAAATAAATAAAATTAAATTAAATAGCGGACGTGTTTTGGCTGAGGGATGCAGGTAGAATTTGAAACTAGACACCTTTTTTCACCTACTGTCAGTTTGGGTTGGTCAACTTTGAGAAATTACAGAAACGGCCCCTATCTACTACCCTAAAAAAAAACACGTCCCTTCCTCCTTTCTTCTTCTCTCTTAGGCGACTGTACTCAATAATAATAATGATAATAATAATAATAATAATAATAACGATAATAATAATAATAATAATAATAATAATAATAATATCGGTTTCAAATTTTGGCATAAGGCCAGAAAGTTCGAGGGAGAGGGGGATAGTCTATTACATCGACCCCAGTGTTTCACTGGTAATTACTTTATCGACCCCGAAAGGATGAAAGCAAAGTCGACCTCGGCGGAACTTGAACTTAGACCGTAACGATGGCCGAGATACTGGTAACATTCTGCCAGCCCGCCGCCGTAATAATAATAATAATAATAATAATAATAATAATAATAATAATAATGATCCTTTCAACTGAAGTTACTCAGCATGAAATTTGGAGGGAGAGAAGTAGTCGATCACATCAACCCTAGTGCGTAATTGATGCTTACTTTATCGACTTCGATAGGATAGAAAGCAAAGTCAACCTCGTTCGAATTCGAACTCAAAACGCAAACATAGACGAAATACCGCGAAGCATTTTGCCTGACGTGATACCGGTTTCTAATAACGTTTCTAATATCGGCCGAAGAAATACTGTCCTGGCCTTCTCATTTTCTCTCTCTCTCTCTCTCTCTCTCTCTCTCTCTCTTCCTTTCTCTTTCTCCACTTGTCACTGTTGTTGTTGATGTTGCTGTTTGTATTGTTGATGCAATTGTTTTTCTTGTTGTTGTTATTGGTTCTTGTTTATCTGTTTAATCTTTTTAGCCAAGGGGATAAATGTACCCGTAACCGATTCCAGAGCCTCCGGGTTAAACGTGTGAGAGAGAAGAAAGTATTTTCAGACCTGAATCCTGGCCCTGATGCTGGCAACAGAGTATAATTCGGTTAAGGCACACAAAATACCATGAGGTGGTGTTAAACCGGGCGACGAATTAAGTTTGTCATCCGAGTAGGCCATGGCTGGATTTGAACTTAGAATGCAAATAGCCAGAACAAACCGCACAAGTTATTCTATCCGACGTTCGTACTGTCCCACCATCCACCGATCCTGAACTGCTACTTTATTTATCGACCCTACTGTTGCTTTTATTGGGGTTTCTTGTTTTCCCCCATCGCCACAATCACCAGGTCAGCTCAGATCCAATAAATTAGATCCAATACAGAATTTAATCATTTAATTGGGATTCTTGGACGCAGGCGCTCCGGATACATCGACCTTTCATCCATGCAAGGACCACACCATACACTGTGACAAACTGTGATTTATTGTATTGGATGTTACGACAAAATTGTCATGTTTAAGTCTCTCTTCAGCCTGTTTCTTCACCCCTTTAAGGACTTCCCTAAACCCTATAACAAGAAATAGTTTATTGCACGGGATGTAATCTGACTGTAAGTTCAGACATACGGATCTTGAAATGGAGATAACTAGAATGTAGGGAGCGAAACTAGAAAGAATCCTTTTAACAATAAGCAGTGCAGTGGGAGGGACATAATCAAAAGAGCAAATGTATAATAATAAGAATTTCTTTTATTGGCTCCACAGGGTCAAGGCTTTTGGGGACAACACAAAGACTGACATTGGAAAGCAGCGGACATTAAGAGCGAGTAAAACGAAGAGAGAAATCAATAAGACGAAGTCAACTGGTGAACGTTCACGAATAAGATCGATAAACCCATCAGAAATTCCGGACATATCGAGGACGATAACATGGAGTTCTTACTTTGCCACAAAGACAACAACAACAACAACAACTGATAATAATAATAATAATAATAATAATAATAATAATAACAATAATAATAACAATAATAATAACAGGCATAAGGTGAGCAGTTTCGAGGGAGGGGGTAAGTTGATTGACCGACCCCAGTAATTAACTGGTACAACTTATTTTATCGATCTCGAAGGGATGAAAGGGAAAGTCGATCCCGGTGGCATTTGAACTCAGGAAGTAAAGTCGGAAGAAAAGCCGCTAAGCAATTTTCTCAGCGCGATAAGGATTCTACCAGCTCACTGCTTTTATAGTAGTAGTAGTAGTAGTAGTAGTAGTAGTAGTAGTAGTAGTAGTAGTAGTAGTAGTAGTCTAAATATAATCTGGAGGAATGCTGTTTTTTTTTTCTCTCTTTTTCTCTTAACTTCCATTATTTTCGCTTCATTTAATTCCATGTGATAAAAAAAAGGAAAAAGGGGTCGAAATAAGTAAATAAATGTCCATCAAATATAGACAAGGGCAGATCGGGATGTCTAAGGGTCGTCTGCCGTGAAACAACATCATCTCACCACAAACCCGTTTAAAAAGAGAAAAATAAGAAAAAAGTAAAATAGAAACCAAAAACTAATAATGAATAAAAACGGAAAAACAAAAAACCAAGAATTATAAAAAGAACAAGAGAAACACCAGAAAGACCGCCATAGTCTATAAATTGAATTTAAACACGTGTCAATGCACGTGACCAGGCCTGCGCACAGTTCCACCCATGCACAAAATAGTACGTCTGCAGACGTGAGCCATTTTCACTTAAAACCACTGGCTAACAAGTGCTAACACCGACCAAATACACGCCCACACACGCACGCGTCTCCCCAGCAAACACCCGGATACCTACCCGTTTTCTCTCTCTCTTTCTCTGTCTGTCTATCTCTCTCCTACACACACACACACACACACACACACACACATACACACACACACACACATATATATATATATATATATATATATATATATATACACACGCACACATGAGGAGTTGAGAAATTCAATGAAAACGCACTTACACGTTTTATATAATGAAATTATAATTATTATAATTATTATAATTATATTATACACACAACTACACACGCACACACTATTGCAGAGAATGACAAACAAACACACTTTCAATTAAATAGTTTGTCATTGTGTACAAATACCTTCATTAGCTTTGTAATTTAATCTCTGTGTGTCTGTATTGCAGTTTAATTAGCTGACGATCAACCGAGCCAAATCTGTGTTCCTGAATGACAGGGACATAAGTCATTAACCATCAAGAATTAATCTTACGAACTCCAGTATTTAACTGGTACTTTTTATTTTTTCCAAATGTACAACCGATATTATTAATGTATTATGTTATTAATTTCAATCTTTGAACCACAGCCATGCTGGAGCACCGCCTTCAAGAGTCTAGTCGTTTATAGCTTAAATACTAATTGTATCTACTGGAATCTAATTGTGACATCGGAAGGATAATTGATAAACTTGTCATGCATAGACATTGAACTCACTTCTTGAAAGAACGAAGCTAATTTTAGTAGACCGTCTATCCAACTCTCCAACCATTGTGCCATTCATATGGGCTGTTTTATAATTGTGTCTTATGAATTTAGTTAAAAAGAAGGTGTTTTTGTTTCTTTTCCCAGACTGTAGAAAGTTATGGCTTTAACACTCTATAAAGCTTACGAGATTGATGGGACATCGCTATAGACACTCAGAGGAGCCCACCTCACAAGTAGGTCATGACAGAATTCGAACACCGGCCGCACATTTTTTACCCATACCCGACCTGAAAAACTGAAAGTATTCTGTCCGTTGCAAGTTCGTCGCTTATCATCATATGACAGACAGACAGACAGACAGACAGACAGACAGACAGACAGACAGACAGACAGACAGACAGACAGACAGACAGATAGATAGATAAATAGATAGATAGATTTTAACAATGAAGGCAAACTAAATGGTGATATTTTGAAATCATTTAACTACGTACGTTTCAGGCTTGCGTAATATTTTGTAGGAAGTGCAACCATTACGTAAATGGTCTACCTATATTTTTGAAATGCTTTAAGTAAGGAACGTTTACGTAATGGATGCATTTCCTGTTGAGTATTAAGCAAACCTGAGACGTACGTATCAAACGATTTCAAAATGCCATTCTTTAGTTGGATTTCATCCTTATAACTAAAACGACTCGATGCCAGTCCAAACTCCACTGATGCGGATACTCAAAAAAACGCTTTGGCGTAATTTGTTATATTTGACTCGGAGCGAAGATTCTGGTGCCGTGCACCGCTTCTTAGCAGAATACGAAATATATATATTCTTGTATTCCTTTATTCTTTGACTGGCTTCAGTTATTCTGACTGCAGCCATGCTGGAGTACCGCGTTGAAGGAATTTAGTTGAACAGGTCGATCCCAGGACTTATTTAAAAGCCTAGTAACTATTCTATCGGTCCCTTTTGCCGGCGATGGGGTGACACAGACACAAGGACAAACACACATACACACATACGACGGGCTTAGTAAGTTAGAAAACTGGAATAGTCCCATTGCAGCTCGCAATCCGAGCTCGTGGCTATTTATACCGGTAAATCTAACGTGTGGGTCTCGTGAATATATAATCCATGTAAGACAAAGAAATAAAGGCGAAGAAAGAATTTAGAATATCTTT
>NC_142942.1:24491039-24501039 GCF_046866305.1 Octopus bimaculoides | reverse complement strand
AATATCGCCTACATCGACATGAATTGCATTTATACATCAAACGTATTGTTAGAGTGGAAAATAGATGGACGAGATAGGAGTTATCTCTATTTGGTAGAAGATACTTGTCCAGGGTGCTGCGCAGTGGGACTGAACCCTGAACCATGTGGTTTGGAAGTAAACTTCTTACTACACAACCACGCCGTCGCCTTTTGTTAGAATTATCATTGTTGATGCTGTTGTTGTTTATAATTATTGTTGATGTTGTAGTTGTCACGTTTGGTTTTTCTTTTTTTTTGCTTATAATGTTGTTGATGTTATTGTTGGTGGATATTGTACGTTCCTTCTCTCTTTCTCTCTTCTTTTCTCTCTCTCTCTCTCTCTCTCTCACATTAACTCATCCTCTCCCTCTTTCTCTCCCCACCTCTCCCTTCCTGATTGTCAATGAGTGAACCGTACCCTAATAAATCTATTATAAATCAACTTCTGACACCCACCCCTTCCCCCACTCCGCTCCATCAGCTGACCATCACGTGCCCTCTCCTCTCCGCCCCCCACCTTCCCGCGGTGCCTTTCTCCTACTCCGGCCACACTTCAGGCTGGCGCCATTCATTGGTCACGGTAGTGGGGAGAAGGCGAGGGGAATGACGGAGGGCGGGAGGTAAGTCTGCTGTGTTCTATAAAATATCTTTTGTTGGTATTGTTGTTGATGTCGTTAAAGATTATCGCCATCATCACCATCAGCAGCAACATCCACAAGTCATCGTCGTTTTCCTCCTCCTTCTCCTCATCATCATCATCGTCGTCGTCGACGTCGCTATCATCATCACCATCAATCATAATCACCTTTCAATGAGCCAGCAACGGTGCCTCCGAGTGTTTGCTTGCGCTGCTAAACATACAGAGGTGTGTGTGTGTGTGTGTGTGTGTGTGTGTGTGTTTACAACATCAACAGTTGCTTGGTTGCAGGCGGATCCTTGAAGGAGTCGAGAAAATCTCAGTCAGAATGTGCTTCAAACCAACAAAGCTGATGACCCTTCCACTGCAAAATGGATGAAACAGTTTCGCTTGGCCTTGCCTGGCACTGGAATTCCAATTTATACAGAACAACTTGTCCGGAGCATGGAACCTGAAAGACACACATCGATTGGGCCACCAAAACTCTTGAGAACTGGCTTATTAAGGTTGATAAAACTTGATTGTCCGCTCCCTTCAAACTTTCGGTATACCAACATGCCATCATGCCCCAGATTTTGTCGCTCCTGACACTAAAAGATGTCAGCATCTCAGCTGTGAGAGGAAGATCTTCCTTGGATAGGAAGATCGGCAAAACCGGCTTACCAAAGAGCCCGAACAGCATAGCTCTGTACGGGTCAATCAACACCTTATGATGCAACGCTTTCAGTGACCTCTCCGAGCAATTTGTTGAACAAGAGAAGCCATTAAGTACAGAGATTCCAGGGAGACCGTAGTGGCACACTGCCTAAATACCAATCTTGAGAAATTAGGCTTCTTAAACCAAGAAAGGAGAAAGCTAATTCGAAGACTACAGATCTGATCCATCACCGGAACTGTAAAAATCTGTAAAACTTTCCAGAAGTTTATTATTTAAAAATATATATGAGCATGTCTAGATATGCAACTACATGCATGACAAGGCATGCATAAAACATACAAATCTGCACATGTATGCATACATACATACATACGTACATACATACATACGAACGTACATGCATAACCGATTCTTTCTCTTTTGGCAAGAAATCTAGAAATAAACTGAATAATGACAGACATACACACACATATCTGTATTGCGTGCGTGCGTGCGTGTGTGTATGTGTGAGAGAGAGAGATAGAGAGAGAAAGGGGGATCGAGAGATCATAAAATAACCAAAACAACTAAAACAGCTTCCAGAACTAAGGAGAAACATGGTTAGGAAAGAAGAGCCAACCACCACCACCAGCAACAACAGGAACACGAAATACTAACGGAGGAGAATAAAAGTTAAGAATGGGTCTCTCTCACCTACCCGCCCCCCTCTCTCTCTCTCTCTCTCTCTCTTTCTCTAGATAGATAGAGAGATAGATATAGAACCGGTGTATATATTTCAGGTAAATGAACAGTGTTAAATGAGGCGACTGCAAAGTAATGGTGTGGTCAGGCATGAGTGAAAGAGGGGACAAGATAAAACACACACTCGCGGGGTCAACCGGTTCGAAGTATTCTCTATCTCCTCTCTCTCATACCACACACCATAAACACACACACACACACACACGCATACACACACATAGCTTCACAACTTACACACATGCACACATGCGCGCGCATGCGCACACAAAAATATATGTTTGAAATATCTATAAAACCGTCAAAAGCTTGTTTATTTTTATGTTTTTTTTATTTATTATTAGTGTTGCTTAATACATTTTGGTAAAATTGCTGTTTCTTAAAAGATATCATCAGAAAAAGGTAATTAAAATTCATTAAAATGACAGATCTATCGGACTTTCAAAGAGGTCAAATTGTTGGTGCTCGTATGGCAGGCGCTAGCATAATGAAAACAGCCAAAATGTTTGGTGTATCACGAAGTACTGTCTCGAAAGTAATGACAGCCTCTGCGATGTCCAATATCTGTGAGAACCAAATAAGCAAACAAACAGAATGAATTTTGAATCCAAAAATATTGTCGAAAGTGTCCTTCTCCCCCCCCCCTTTTTTTAATGGGAGTTATTTCTAGGAATATATGTAACCACGTAGGGAGAGTGGCCGGATATGAAGTGGTGGTGGGTGTGGGTGAAGTGAGATCCCGTCTCCATGTACGGCGCCCGAAAGTCCTCTGCGGTCATTTAAACCTGTTCAGTCTGTTCAATTGTGGACTTCCTTTCCATCTGTTTAAATCTCAGCTTCATTTCGACAATTGTCTATGGGTAAGTGTGTGCGCGTGCACGTGCCTGAATAATCGTGTTTGTGTTACATATATATATATATATATATATATATATATATATATATATATATAAAGAGAGAGGGAGAGAGGGGAGAGAGAGAGAAATAAGTAGGTAGATAGCTAGATATTTGCATATCCAACTATCTACATATACACACACACACACACACACATATATATATATACATACATATAAACACACATATGTGTGTGTGTAAGCATGTATGTATGTATGTATGTATGTAGGTAGGTAGGTAGGTAGGTGTATATAAGTCAACTTTGCCTTTCATCCTTTCAGGGGTCGATAAAATAAATACCAGTTGCTTACTGGGGTCGAGTGATCGATTTATCCGTCCACCGACATTGCTGGCCTTGTGTCAAAATTTGAAGCCGTTATTATTATTATGAAGAAAAAGAAGAAGAAGGCGTTAAATTGTTTGAATCGTAAGAGTTTTGGAAGCAATGCCTTGTGGTATTTGATCCAGTTTAGTATTTTTTCTTAATTTATTTGCTGTTTTATAACTTTATTGGTTCGTTTTTCTTTTCGTTATGCTATGTTCACAATATTGAATGTCCCAAAAAAAACGAAAAAAAAAATCTACGAAAAACTACAAATAAAAAACAAAAAACGGAAAGTAATCCACAAAACTACACAATAAAAATGACAAAAGAAAGCAGGAAACAAAATGGCGGTAACAAAGTCAAGTTAACTTTTCTTATTGATTTGATTTGTATTTCTTTTTGTTTTGCTTTGGTTGTTCGTTGAAACTGTCAAGTTAAATGCGGGTTACAGTGTTGTTCTATCGCCAGCATGGTTATTTGGCCCTTCTTGCATATATTTTATTTTATTTTTAAAAGATGGAAGTTAATTTCTTGTCACTGCAATTGTGTAATTGTATAATCGTGTCTGTAGAATTTGACAGGGTGATTTGTATAAATATTTTTGACACTTTCTTGTTTCATTGTCAGACAACATTTTAAGGGAGCCAACATATTTCAGTGGGGGCCAATATTTCGAATAATATAAAATAATACAACACAATCTTCAATGTAAAACCTCGACAATCAACATGGCGGCTCAGCGTGTCGTCCATTCAGCGTTTAAATGCATTCACACACACACACACGCACACACACATATATGCATATATAGATATACACACACACACATGCATACATATACACGCATACATACAAATGTACTACGTACGTACATACATATATACATACATACGTACATACATACACACTCGTACTTATATGTCTGTGTAAATATACATACATACACACAGACATATATACACACGCACACACAGACAGTTATACAAATTACAGATGTATGCGTATGTATGCATATGTTTATGTTATATAAAGATAAATAGATGGATAGAGGGATAGAGAGAGAGAGATGTATAAATGCATACATACATATATATTAGAGAGGAAAGGCCAACAAAGACCAAGGCAGGACGAGTATCTCAAGCCATCTAGAATATTTAATTAGAGTAAGGTGAATTTGAAGTAAATAATTAATTAATTAGTAAATTGATTACTTAATTATTGGATGCCTTACAGCTGTTTCTAGGATATTCCAAGTGATTGGTTAACATCTCCATACACTGGGTATTTCGCCATCAGAGACAAGATAGTTAGGTAAGAAAGTTCTAGATAGGGAATTCACAGTTTATAAAGGGATAAAATAGTAGATCGAAGAATAAAGAGTAAAACAGTAGATCGAAGAATAAAGAGTAAAACAGTAGAGAGAAGAATAAAGAGTAAAACAGTAGATCGAAGAATAAAGACAGAAGAATAAAGTTCACAGCTTGTCTTCTTCCCAGGCGGTATGGACGTTGGTCCATCCATACATACATCTATGTGTCTTGCAAACAACTGGCACCTGCAAGTGCCACCAGTCGAGAACTCCGAATACCGGAAGCCAGCAAGAAGGTCATCAGGAGAGACTGCGTGCTGTTTCGGAGCCTACAACTCGATGGCATCATTGCGCACCGGCCCCCAATCACAGATATGAGACTCCGCTTGCTAGATCAACTGGTTATTAAATATAGCTCAATATTCTTCTAGCTATCGCTCATTGTCTCTTTTTAACCAAATCCAGTGGTTAGCCTTCTCCACTGTAGTTTGGATATCGGTCGTGGTGGCATTTACCTTACGATGAGTTAGGCCTAACGATAACAACAGTCGCTTCACACTGTGTTCAATAAATCCTCTACATCCGACTTCGATTGGAAAGTGCTCCACTTTCCATCATTTTATCGGTGGCGAGCTGGCAGAATCGTTAGCACGCCGGGCATTTCGTCCGTCTTTATGTTCGGAGTTCAAATTCCGCCGAGGTAGACTTTGCTTTTCATCTTTTCGAGATCAATGAAATAAGTACCAGTTTCGTACTGAGGTCGATGTAATCGACTAGTCGCTTCCCCAAAATTTCTGCCTTAGGGAAAAAAATTGAAACCATTATTATTGTTATTATATTCAGGTATTGTGCCTTTAGTAGAAAGGATTATTACTATTATTATTATTATTATTATTATTATTATTATCATTACTAGGTATCAGGGAATCTTGATTTTCAGCCTCTGTTGTCTTTTACAACTTTATTCATCGCTGTAGTAGTAGTAGTAGTAGTAATAGTAGTAGTAGTAGTAGTAGTAGTAGTAAGTAGTTCTTGTCATTGGTGGTGGTGGTGTAGGAGGAGGAGGAAGGATGCTGTTGTCGTTGAGGTGATGTAAAGCATTTCTTAAATCATTTTCCTCAATTCGTCTCCAATGCCGAAGACGACGATAACTGATGCCGTCTATTAACAAGACATCTAAATGTCGGTAGAGTGACGGGCGGTGACGGGCGGCGACAGGCGGTAACGGGCGGTGACGGGCGTGGTCGGCGTGTCAAAGAGTGCGGTTGTTTGGCGACGATGTCGGTGGCGTAGACAAACCGTGGATGGCGGGGGGGGGCGTTTGTTGGTGGAAGAATCGGTGCAAAAGATGAGATGGAGCAAACAGAGGCAAAATAGTGTTGGTTGTAGTTGTGGAAGTGTAGGTGGGAGTGGTGATAATTAGAGTCGAGGTGGTCACGGAAGAAGGGGTAGTGGTGGTGGAGTTAGGAGGGTGGTGAGTTGGGTGCAGTTGAAGAACGAGGAAAAGAGGAGGTGAAGAGAGGCGGCTGCGTTGTTTGGTGAAACAGAAAGAAACCAAAAAGGTTTAAATAGGATGGCATCGGATTCCCGCTCAATTGAACCCCTGACAAAACAAACGCCACACCTCTGTCTGCAACACCGCCGCCACCCCCACCCCCACCCCACCCCCCACAGCCGCCACCGCCACCACCACTAGCATCATACCACTGGCACCGTTCCTATTAACAGTACTATATCCGCAACTGTTCACCTCACAAGTGATCGTCAAAGCTAAGACGTCTTTGATCATTGGTCTGCTGGGCCAGGAAAGGCCGGAGGCTGAACGCCAATACCACCACCACCACCACCACCACCACCACCATCACCACCGCAACAGCACGACCCTAATACAGCGAAATAATCTCATATTCTCAAAGCAGTGCAAGACTGTTATAGAGATATTGGACAAGTTATTTTCGATGGTAGCGATGGTCATGGAAAGAACGCCTTTGCTCGTAGGGTTTTCTCGGTCAGAATTCACCCGAGGCTTAACACCACAAACACCAACAACAAAACAACAAGAAAGAAAGTGCCTCCACCTCCGCCACTATATATTGTGAGTGGTCACTCACACACACACACACACACACACACACACACACGCATTAAAGTATGTATTTATATATGCATATATGTATGTATATGTATATATACGCGCGCGCGCAAGGTTCGCACGCGCACGCACACACACGCTAACACGCAAACGCGCACGCACGAACACACACACACACACACACACACACACGCATGTCATGTACATTGCGTGTGGCGGAGGCGATGGAGGGTGTGGATTTTCTGGCGGTTGAAAGCGGTAAAGAAATAAAACCGAAATAACCGAAATAACCGTTTGGAGTTTTGTGTGAATGAAAAGAAAAAAATAGAAATTTAAAAAGGAAATTTTAAAAAATCTATAACAAAACAAAACAAAAAATACAAAGAAAACTATGAAAAATACAGGAAGAAAGAAGAGAAGAATGAGAGAAAGGAAGAAAAAGAAAGATAGGGACCAATGTGTCCCCTAAACATCTAAATCTTCGATTTATTTTCTTCTTCTTCTCTGTCTCTTCCTCCCCCCCCACTCCACCTCTTTTGCTTCCTCCTCCTCCTCCGCCCCAAACCGCTTTGTTTCTTTGTCTTTCGCCAGTCTTTGCTGATATAAGTTTTCTATGCTTTTTAGAGGAAGGCGGTTTTTGTTTTGGTTCGATGCTATTGTTCCTGTTGCCGTTCCTCTTGTGTTTTCTTCTTCTTCTTCTAACTGCGTATTGTTATTGATAATTGCTCCGGTGGAATTACAGAGTGCTTCTTTTTTCCTTTTGTTGTTTGTTTGTTTCTTTTTGAGCTGCCAAAAACAATTCAGATTCCTTGATGATTTAATTAAAGGGTACAGCAGCATATGGGTGTGCAAACATACACACATACATACATACATACACACACACATACATATATATACATATATGTGTGTGTGTGTGTGTGTGTGTGTGTGTGCGTGTGTACGTATATATATATATATATATATATATATATATATATAGATAGATAGATAGATAGATATACATATATATGTACATGTGTATATATTAGCATGGCACACACATACACACACACACACACATATATATATATAAATATATATATATATATATATATGTGTATGCAAGCCTATGTATGTATGTGTGTCTATTTATTTATTTATTTCTACATGCAAGTAACATCCTTTCTTTGAAATATTAAAAACACGCTTTCACTCTAGTTTTATGCATCTACGTATTTATAAATTAATCTCAAACACATTTCATTCAAGATTTCCTCATCCGTTATGAAGCTTTCTCTGTTTAACTAAATTCCCTTAACGTGTCAAGACCATCCCAGATTCCTTTTATTTAAACAGAACCAATTAATGAATAAATATGAAAAAACAAAAAAGAAGTAATTTAATAAGAAATGGTAAACGCAAACGCAGATATGCCTTTGGCATAACATTTACATGTATAACAAACATAACATAATATGTGTGTGTGTATGTGTGTGCGTCTGTGTGTGTGTGCGTGTGGTAGAGTCGGGTAGAATTTTTTGTGGCATTCGTTGCGACTCTCCACGACGGTCAGCCTTGGCTTCCATCCTTCGGGTTTAGAAATAAACACGTCCTGTCTTAAACTCTCACACATCTTTACTTATAAGAAGATAGCATTATGTAGTGAACACTATTCTAGCCTGAGGCTGATGTGAAAGTAAATTATAAACATAAATTAGTCGCTTGACGAAAAGCAACCGTTGGAATAAATGCCAAGCTTATAAATTTGTACAGGTTTCGATTTGATCAACAAAATCTTTCAAGCTGATGCTCTAGCATGGCCGCAGTACCGGGACTGAAACAAGTCAAAAGAATAGATATCTAATACAATATGTGAAGTAGAGGCTCTCATTCTTCATATATGGCGCCCACATGTACCGATATACATTTTTCGTATTCTCTTTCAAATATATTATTGAATATATATATTGACATAACCCCCGTTCGACATACCACCATACTTCTGTTCTCTTTCAAATATATATTTGTTACGGACACAGATTAAATTTAAGTGATATAAAATTTGAAAGATAAGCGGAAGTTATGAGACATGTACAAACGAGACTAACAACTGAAATTACGTGAAGGAATCCTAACGTACAGGTGTTTGATGGGTTAATCACTGTGAATCTGATTGTCAGAGATCGATTCACTTGATTGCCACGAGACTTAAGTAACATACTGTAATACATATGTACCGTATAACGACATTTAAATCATTCTATCGGTTCATAAATTAATTCCGTATATTCACCCCCTTACATCGGCTCCGAAAGGAGGGGCCCCGCCACGTCAAAACGGTAGAGGAATAGGGGCCGAAACCGGACGTGGTTCCTCCTGATGATGTCTTGAGCTAACTGGATCCTAATCCACCAAGGGACGGTATGTCAGAAGAAAGTAATTCAACAACGCGGGTTGATGAACCGTAAGACGTGTGGCCAGAACCTTCCGGAAAATAACCATAGCGAAGGACATTCCACAGTTGAATTAGAACAGTCACAAACAGTGAAAGAAGACATGCACCCAGCACCAGAGCTGAAGACACCTCCGAAAGGAGGGGCCCCGCCACGTCAAAACGGTAGAGGAGTAGGGGCCGAAACCAGACGTGGCTCCTCCTGATGATGTCTTGAGCTAACTGGATCCTATAAAGGAGCTGTTGTGGTAGCAGACCACGAAACATGGTTGAAATTCCTCCTATATATTGATAGAAAAGGTAAGACAACAAAAGAAAGAAAGAGACCTCGATATTATATAAATAGAGGGATTTATCTGTAAATAATATGTGACAATTATTCGGTAGCTATGATAAAACTCCGAGTTTCGGATGTCGGGGCGGGGAAACCCACGCCGCCATCTCTTCAGTTATCTGGCCATCAAAAAAAAATCTTGGCCAGATAACTGAAGAGATGGTGGCGTGGGTTTCCGCCCCGACATCCGAAACTCGGAGTTTTATCATGGCTACCGAATAATTGTCACATATTATATTTATAGATATATATATAATTTTAGGGAAAATAACCAAGTTTCAAGAACTCATCGATGAAAATCCAATATAGATAGATAGATAGATAGATACTTCTTTAAAGTAAAGACTATTTGCCAACATACTGTGGCGGTCCTGGAAGGGACGATGTTATATATATATATATATATATATACACATGTGTGCGTGTATACACACATATATATAATCATATAATCATACATAAGCATGCACTTGTGTACACACGCGCGCGCGCACTCACAAGCACATACATGCACACACACACATACATACGCGCGTGCACACACACACACACACAC
>NC_142942.1:24478539-24486039 GCF_046866305.1 Octopus bimaculoides | reverse complement strand
TGCGTCAGTATGTGCTTGTGCGAGCATACACCTGTGTGTGTGCGTGTGTGTGTCTACAGAGAGAGGAATATATATATACATATATACACACACATGTATATATATATATATATATATATATATATATACGTTATACATATTTTCGTGCAAACGAACGAGCATGCTTATATATGTGTGTGTGTGTGTGTTTGTATGTGTGCCTGTGTGTGTGTATGTGTGTGTATATCGTGTATTTCGTTTCACCAATTTTTGTATTTAGTTTTATGCAAACGGCAAGAAGACCCTTCAATCCCCACCATCACCACCCCACCCCCACACCTGCTCTGCCCTAACCTCCCACCCCCACTCAATTATTTGTGCTTTTTGTCCTTTTTTCTTTGTTGTCTTTTTTTTCCCGTTCTTAAAAGAAGAACCACCATCACAAACCACAGAAGAGCGTTTCTTTCTTTCTTTCTTTCTTTCTTTCTAGTCCTCCAAAAACCTGGCTCGACGTTGACGAGGTGGCATAATGAGAGCTAAAGAGAGACGCACTGTCCGTGACCATCCATGCGTAGAGAACTGTACTGGACTCGAGACATTGCATAAATATCTCTTAATATATACGCACACGCACGCACGAACGAACGCACACACCTACCGACAAATACACATATCCACATTCTTCCTCTAACTCTGTCTCTATCCCTCACTCACACACACACAAGCATATATATATATATATATATATATATACATATATATACATATATATATAGGGAGTGATAGGGAGAGAGTGAATGCTTCATCACATCCCACTAAACAATAGGACCCGTTTTCGGTTTTTCGATGGGTGCAAAGAAGACGGCTTCAATCACTCTCCAGACCTCTACATGTATGCACGTACGCGTGTGTGTATATATATATATATATATATATATATATAAACGAACACAAATATACAATTGTATGTATGAATGAATGTATATACATATATTAATTTCAATTTTCGGCGCATCTAAATAAATATAATGAAAAAAGAAAAGAGGTGGAACGGAGAATAAATAATAAGAAACATGAAGGAAAAGAGAGAGAGAGAGAGTTGGAGAGGTGGAGTTAAGTGGTGGCGTTGACGACGGCGGGCAAGATGGAGGAGGAAATAGGAAATCTATTGACAATGTCAGGTCTATTATAATACAACCATCAGGATCTGCGGTAATAATAACAACAACAACAATCGGCAATATCGTCCAACTGACATCACAACCGCCCTGGTCACTCAAGAACGCTTGCTTTGCCCCTTCTTCTTGTTACTTTTTTAGTTTATGCATTCAGTTCTTTTGTTTTTTTTTGTGGTTTGTCTCTCTTTGACAGCGGTTTTCTACTCTTCGAATGTATTTGCATCTAAGAATGTACAAACACACACACACACGCACACACGCACACACACACACACACACACACACACACACACACACATATGCGCAGACGTGACTGTGTGGTAAGAAGTTTGCTTCCCAAGCACGTGGTTCCGGGTTCGGTCTTGCGCGACACCTTGGCCAAGTGTCTTCTACGATAACCCTGGCCCGACCAAACGAAAACTGTGTGGATGCCTTTAATTCCTTTTCTTCTTATTGCCAGTGGAATCGTTAAAGCATCGCCAAAAGAGCTTAGCAGCGTTCCTTTTGGCTCTTTACAAAAAAAAAAAAAACACTTGCCCGAGGTGCCATGCAGTGAGACCGAACCCAGAACCATGTAGCTGGTAAGCAAGCTTCTTACCACGCAGTCACTCCTGCGCCAACGATTGAAAGAAAGTAAAAGGGAAAAAAATGAAATATTTGTCTGTCACCGAATTTTAAACTATTCTCGAGCAGAAAGCGTTTCGGCTAATTTAACGCTTCACTTCATATTATAATGAAACGTCTTGCAGTGGATCTTAAGTTACCAATATTGTGATCATCATCATCATCATCATCATCGTCATTATCATCATGTTTATGATTATTGTTGTTGTTGTCGGTTTTATTATTAATAATAGAGTCTAGTGGGAGGTGGGGACACGACCTAGAAGTGTGGCAAGTTTATACGGACGGCGTTAGAAGGTAGCTGTCAAGGGCTGACTATCGTTATTGTAGCCTCCACTACTTATATGTGTAGAAACGTGTGTATATATATAATTGTGTGTGTGTGTGTGTATTTGTGGATATACGTAATGTAAACTAAAAACATTGCTAAACACACACAAAGAGAAAAACAAATTGCATGCAATACCATCTGTTTGGAAGGTATGTATATACACACACACGCATGCACACACACAGCTGTGAGGTAAGAAGTTTGCCTCCCAACCAGATGGTTTCGGGTTTAGAGCTAATACACGGGACATTGAGTAAATGTCTTATAGCGTTGGGCGGACCAACGCCTTGTGAGTGGAGTTGGTGGACGGAAACTAAAAGAAGCCTGTCATACATATATATATATATATATATATATATATATGTGTGTGTGTATCCGTGTATATATATGTTTATATCTTTGTATGTCTTTCTGTTCGTGCTTGTCGATTGACAACCGGTGTTGGTTTGTTTACGTCCCCGTAACTTAGTGGTTCGGTATATGATACCGTTAGAATAAGTATCAGGCTTTAAAACCAAAACAAATATATACTGAAGCCGATTTCTTCGACTGAAACCCTTCAAGATGGTGCCGCAGCATGGCCGCAGTCTAATGACTGAAACAAGAATAAAGACTTACACATACATTAATCTGCCTCTGGGTCATCGATTAAAGACTGATGTAAATAAGAAGATACAAAAGGAGATCAATAGTTACAGGTTCCTGTTTTTATAACCCTAAAAGATGAAAGCAAAGTCGACCTCAACGGAATTTGAACTGAAAGCGTAAAGCCGTAAGAAAACCTGCTAAGCATTTTGTCCGGCATTCTGCCAACTTGCTTGATTCACCATACCTTTTCCATTTCTTGTAGTACTACATTGTTCCAACTGCCAGAAGAAAGCAATCGAAATTTTACAAACTTTAAGAAAAGCCAAAATTAATCGATATTATCTTCTATCCAGTTTAATAAAAGCGCTGCGGTTTGATTTCACAATGTGGTGGACTCAGACATTCATGAAAACCATGGTTGTAACTCTATATATTTAATCTCAAACACGTGTGTCGGCGCCCAATTTAATATATTTTTGAGGGTGAGGAGACTGAGGAGGAGACAGTGTGTCTCTGGGAGTGTGCGTACGTAGAAAGAGAGAGAGAGAGAAAGAAAGAGAGAGAGATGTGTTCGTTTATTTGCTTGTGCCCGTGGCTGTTAACCTTTTGTATTTCGTGTTCTTGTGGTTCTAATTGTCTTTTAGAATCCATTTATTGTAGACTTAGACTTGCTTACAGAATCTTTGGGGTTGTTATGTCTATATATGTATGCGCGAGTGTCTACATAGTTACGTGTGTGTGTGTGTGTGTGTGTGTGTGTGTGTGTGTGTGTGTGTGTGTGTGTGTGTGTGTGTGTGTGTGTGTGTGTGTGTGAAGAAGTAAATACAACGTTAAAGTTTTTATTTTTTTTCCTTTCCTTTGAAATGACTTAAATTTTGTCGTTCTTCCGGTCGTTTGACTGCTTCTTCTAGCGTGTACGATATTTCGTGAAACCACGTGGCTTAGTGGCCAGAACGTAACACTCGCGATCGCATGACCACGGTTTCGAATTCCTGACTGGGTTGTGTGTTCTTGAGCAAAACACTTCCTTTCCTCTTGGCAACCGTCCACTCAGCTGTAAATGAGTTCCAGACACAGTTGGGTAGTTAGCCCTGCGAAGGACTGGCGTCCCATCCAAGGATAGCGAGTGTCGTTATCTCATTTACATATTCACCACGGAAACCAGATTAAACTCCGGAAGGTCATGGTGGTAGTGGTGGTATTGGTAGCAAAGTCGAACCCGGCAGAATTTCAACTCAGAACGTAAAGTCGGGAAAAATGCTGCTAAGCATTTTATCCGGCACGGTAACAGTTCTGCTTAGCTCACCACCTTTTATTAATTGAATATTAATTAGGGTTACATACTGATGAGAGACAGATATTTTCGGTAAGAAAATGTGAATTTCGAAACTAGTTTGCCGATAATTTTGTATATATTTATGTAATTTTCACTTGTCCTGCCCGCATACTGTTTGTTACTTCGCTAAATTTCCTTTGAGAACAATTCGGTCTTAGTAGACACATTACATGTGATCTTCTTCTAGCACATTAACAGTCCACCTAGTGGTCTCCTATATATATATATATATATATATATATATATATATATATATAGTTCAAAAACACAATAACAAAAAAACAAAAAAACAACAAGGTGAGGACGTGATATGGATAGTATTATTGGACGCTCAGGAAAGGAAAGAGAGTGTATGACGTTTCGGGCGTAGCCCTTCGTCGGAAAGATGGAAAGTTCGGAGAATGGAAGAACGGAGAAAGAGGAAAATGGTACCGATGCCCACGAGGTTACATGGTCTATATGAATGTCCATATGAATGTGTGTGTGTGTGTTTCTATGTGTGTATCTATCTGTATAAGAAGTGCGTATCCATGGATGCAAATGTGTTTTAGAGGGAGAGAGAGGGAGAGAGAGAAAAGGAGAGAGAGAGAGAGAGAATAAGGGAGAGAGAGAGTGTGAGGGAGGGAGGAAGGGAGGGAGAAAGGGGGCGAGACATTAAGCTAAGAATATATAAAGAAAAGATCGAAGCAGAGAAACTTGTCCCTTTTTCTGACTCTTCCCATTTCCACTGTCTCCCCATTTCTTCCTCCTCCTCCTCCTCACATTAACAACAACAACAACAACGACAAACAAGGGGGAGGGTCCGTCCCGTTGATGACCGTTGCACAAGAAATGGTAACGGAAGACAGAACGGAACTAGCATCTCGCAAGTGCACGTGTTAGACCACCATTTGTTTATTTATTCATTTACTGGTCCCTATTTTACTCCTATCAATTGGAGATCCTTATTTTAACCATGGAAGGTCCAATAAGCCTTTTGTTTCTTTTGCTTTTATTTCTATTTATTCATTTTTGTTTTCGATAAATTTCCTCTTCCTTCCTCCCAATTCGAACCCCACACGTTTTTATTCATTTATATTTAAATTCGGAAAAACTTGTTCCACCTCCCACCTTTGCTCCTCATTATTCTCAGTATTTCTTGCTTTTTGTTGTTGTTTTCTTCCATTAATTCTTGCCAACCACTTTTTTTTTTATTTTGTCATTATGTCCTAATAATTTCTCGACAGACAGCCGTTGACCTTGTGGCGAATAAAATACATCATTATTATTATTATTACTATTATTATTATTATTATTACTATTATTATTATTATTACTATTATTACTATTATTATTATTATTATTATTACTATTAACATTATTATTATTATCTTCATCATCATCATCATCATCATTTATGTTTTGAGCATCAAATCCCACTGAAGTCGACTTTGCCTTTCATCCTTTGAGAGTCGATAAAATCAAGTACCAGTGAAATACTGGGGTGCGTATAACTGGTTATTGTTTCCTCCTTTAAATTTTTATTCCTAGCAACTCTATTTGAAGTAATTATTATTTGGCTGCATTGTTAAGGAATACGAGACCAGACAGTCAGTGGCCTTACCGGTGCCAAAGCTACTTGATGGCACGTCCATCTTAGTAAGGAACTGTAGGAAGAGTTCAAGAGCAGAGGGTCTTCATAGAAATAGTCCCCATCATGTAAATGTTTTGATCCTTAATTCTTTAGGCTCTAAAGGGGCAGCATTGAAGTGATGACAACTCGATACCCTTCAGCTATCACATCGAGATATATTGGCTGCATTGCATCCATTCCAGATAATTAAGGTGCCCCGGAGCCAAGTTCCTTTGTGTTAGCTTTCGTTTTCTTCACTAAATTAAAATAATTTCAAATAATGTATCAGTCGGAATACAGGTATCATATTAAAGTTGTGTTATTAACACAGGTAAAATGTTTGATGTTATTTATATTAAACATTATTGTTCGTAAGATGGCATTCCTTGCTGTTATGAATTTATTTCTTAATTTGTGTTTCTCGTCACAGTTCGAAATTACAACCATTGCCACCATCATCATCATCATCAAGGTTACTGTAATTCTAAACGTCACCTCCACCATCACCACTTCTACTGACATCGTCGTCATCCTTGTCTTCGTATGTGTGTGTGTATATATATATATATATATATATATATATATATATATATATATATATATACATACGCATATGTGTGTGTGTGTGTATAAGTATGCATGTATGTGTGTTGGTGTCCTAATCCTTATTCTTATCATTGTTAGAGTTGCTGCTGCTGTTATTGTTGTTGTCGTGTTCGTCGTCGTCGTTTTACTCACGGCTATTCAAGACCAATCCAGACTAGTGCTTGTGTTTTCATGTAACGTGAGGAACACATGCTTAGCGAAACATTAATTTCAATTTTATTTCTTGTTTGTATTCATGAGTCAGAACTTAACGTTGAGTGTAGGTAGAACCAGGGCGTGGTTGCTGGCAAATTTATATTTTAATTTAATCAATCGTTCCGCTTATGTATTTTATAGCTTAGCAGACCTCCTATGTTTTGTTTCGATTTTCGGTTTGATAGAAACAAAATTACTTTCGAATGTCTTTTATATAGAATGAGAGAGAGAGAGAGAGAGAGAGAGAGAGAGAGAGAGAGAGAGAGAGAGAGAGAGAGGGGGGGGGGGAACAGAAAAGGAGTGATATAACAGTGTGTGTGTGTGTGCGTGCAAATCATATAAATGATATGCACACACTCACGTAACTTTATTAGATCAGGTGGTGGCAATGAAGCATAGAGGTGTGTTGACAAATATATATGTATGCATGTATATATATATATATATATATATATATATATATATATGAATATCAGAGTGTGCGCTTGTGTGCATGTATGTATATGCGTGTGTGTGTGTATTTAAATATCTGTGTATATGTGTATGTATATATATATATATATATATATGCACACGCGCATGTGTGTGTGTGTGTGTGTGTGTGTGTCTATGCACACAAAACACAAATAAAGCATTTCATCACGTTTATCAAACAAGTCCATTTTACTAAATCCTGGTACTAAATTCTTAACAGGGCTTTACGTGGTGATGATGATGAGGAGGAGGAGGAGAAGAAGAACAACAACAACAACAACAGTAACATCGGCAACAACAATAAGTATTACGTCTGTTCTCATTCATTTATTCATTGTTTTGCATTCTTTACTCTAATATAGCATCATCATCAATGACAAAGATAAGAATAAAACAATGACATAACAGAACGCTGAATGATCAAATATTTATTAAGCCAAAGAAATCAATCATCCATAGCCATATGATGACGACAACAACAACAACAACGACAACAAAGAGACAATATTAACGGGAAAAAGAATATTTAATAATGAGCAATGAATAAATATAGAGAAACTCCACAAATATAAATACA
>NC_142942.1:24466039-24476039 GCF_046866305.1 Octopus bimaculoides | reverse complement strand
ACAACAACAACAACAATAATAATAATAATAATACTACAATAACAACAATTAAATAAAACAAGTCCCGAATGCTCCGCCCTTGTCTCCATTCTCTTATTTACCGTAACGACAGATAAAGTTATTTGACTGTTATTTCTGAAAACAAAATAAAAAATTTTAAAAAAAGCTAATAGTTATAACAAAAAAAAAACAACCTTTTCACGATTTCCATAAGCAATGTTTTCATAGAAAACAGGTGACTGGAATTATTATCGCCATTATTATTGCTACTTCTGCAGTTGAATGAAGGGTAGAGGAGGGAGTAAGCGAAAACAGGTAGGGGCAGTAACAGAATGGCCAAACCCCGACCACCAACAGTCTTTTTGTTTGACGTTATGGCCCCACTGTGTCCTGCTTTATACCCCGCTCCCTTGGATAACATCAATTTTGACTGTAATTCTTTCACGAGGTCAATACTACGATAAATGACATAACTACATGGTTAAAGAAGTTCACTTCGCAACCTCCTTAACCATGTAGTTATGTCATTTATCGTAGTATTGACCTCGTGAAAGAATTACAGTCAAAATTGATGTTACCCAAGGGAGCGGGGTAAGGTATAAAGGAGGACACAGTGGGGTCATAACGTCAAACAAAAAAGACTGTTGGTGGTCGGGGTTTGGCCATTCTGTTACTGCCCCTACCTGTCTTTGCTTACTTAACAGAAAAATACGAAAATTGTTGACAATGCATAGAATGCACCACCCTAAGGCAGATATAGAACGACTCTACCTGCCAAGAAAAGAAGGTGGCCGTGGACTTTTACAACTGGAATTAACAATGAAGATTGCCACAATTGACTTAGACACCTACCTGAAGAACTCTGAGGACTGGATGTTAAAACTTGTCTCAAAGCACGAAAACAAAACAGGCAAAGGAATATCTAAGTGAATTCCAAATACAACAAACCCCAGAATTAGACAAACTAGAAACAAGCACAAAAAAAGCTAAGCGCATGAAAACCCGTGCTAAAACTGCTGCCTTAGATACTCTTACTGATAAATGGCAAGAAAAACCCCTCAATGGCAAATACCCAAAGAGAGCTAATAGTGCCAATGTTGACAAAGCCCTTACCCATCAATGGTTAGTGTCTTCTGGCTTAAAATCAGAGACAGAAGGGTTGATGATAGCAGCCCAAGATCAATGTCTACCTACAAGGAGCTACCAGGCCAACATATTAAAGAATGGCAGCTGCCCAACATGTCGTGTATGTAAACAAGATGAAACTATTCATCATGTCTCCATGTGCAGTCTTCTTGCGCCTACAGAGTATCTCAACAGGCATGCTAGAGCAGCACAATATATCCACTGAGTAATTTTCAAAAACTTGGACCTGCCCCATGATAAAAACTGGTGGGAACACAAACCACCCCCAGTACTTCAAAACGATTACATCTTACTCCTCTGGAACTTCACCATTCAAACTGACAGAAAAGATATATGCAAATAGGCCAGACATCATACTGAAAGACTTCAGACAAAAATCATGCCTCTTCATTGATATGACTGTCCCAATCGATATAAACCTATCTGTCAAGACCTACCAAAAACTGAGCAAATATAAAGATCTTGAAATAGAAATTAGCAAAATGTGGAACCTCAAGACTAAAACAATACCTGTTGTCATAGGTGCCCTAGGAATGATAGCAAAAGAGGCTGATTCCTACCTAGCTCAGATACCAGGAAACTCCAAAATGTAAAAGATAGTTTTCATGGGAACTGCCCATATCCTACGTAAAATACTATCTATGTAATCTCAAATTTAAAAACAAATTCATGATTTTCTTATATTTTCTTAAAAATTCTCTAGAACAATTCTATGTGCAAAACCAAATATATGACACCCTAGGCATAACACCAACTTGAGCATCTAACTTGTTGTCTCTTGGGGTCTCTGAGTGAGACTTGGAGCCAACTTGTACAAATACAATGCGAAAGTCAAACATATAATAATAATAACAATAATAATTATAATAATAATAATAATAACAACAGTAACAACAGCAACAACAACAACAACAATAATAATAATTACTCTTATTTGCCCCCAAGGCGAAGGAGGAGGGGGACAATAGAAAGGCAAGGGATTTATATAAAATGATGTTATGAGGGCAAAGCAAAAAAAAACAAAAAAAAAAACAAAATGCAATCTTACAGGTGGTTGCTAAGTAACATTATTGACTCGGCCATTTGCAGATAAGACAGTTAATGTGTCGCTGTTATTGCTGTGAAGTCCCAGGCCTAACTTGACTAAGAATAACTCTAATCAAAGCCATTCCAGCCGTGACGATGCCGTGGTAATATAATTATTTATAGATACATGGATGTAAAGATGTGTTCGTGGTTAAGAAGAACGATTTGCCAGCGTGCTTTTGTATTGCATCTCCGTGCACAGCAGCCGGAGTAAGCGCTTGCTACCACAGTCCGGATTGGTCAATACATTGGGAGTAAAATTAAATAGGATGAAGTGTGCTGAAGCCTGTCCGTGGAACTTCTTCACCCGGTTTAACTGCAGCCGAAACTGGACTTTATGTCTAGATTTATGATTTGAGGAAACCATCGTTTCGTTCCACATTTCAGAGGCCCCGAAACTGGGTAGCAAAGTGTAAGAACACATCTATTAGTTTATTACACTAACACAGCAAAAGACTATAAAAATCCGTTGTAAGATTTACGAGATCAATACACTAGCAAAACAAATAAAAGCCAGACTCGTAGAGATAACAATTTGACAATGAATCTCTCCCCCTCTCTCTCTCTCTTCATATACAGGCTGTGCTATTCTCTGTTAAATGTAAATTGCGCTATTTTCAAGTGTTATTGTATGGTGCATCTCTACCAAGGAAAGAACACGCCATGACAGTATACTCACCACATCTTTTGCCAAATGTGTTACGCCACCGATGTATTGTTTTCTTAACGACTTTACATACAACACGAATCCCTCAAACCTTTAATCATATATCCAAAAATCACCATGGTTCCCAAACACATAAATAAAATAATACGTATACATGAAATCACAGAAGGTAAAAGTATATAATCGAATAAAATACAAATAGAACGGCCAATCGAAAATGTTAAATATAAACGGTTAAAAATCAAAAAAACTACCAGAAAACCTAATAGACAAATATAAAATAAAGCTAAAAATAAAACAAATATTCACCGACTAAAAAAGTTTTATCAGACGATTAAAATATTTTTTTTTAATTTCTTCAAATTTTTTTTTTTAAATATTTGAAAAAATCTTTTAGGTGATCCTTCGTTTCCAGTTCCAAAGCTGTCACTGAAACCACGTGTGTTTATTTACATCACATCGGCCTTTTCCGTAAAAGGGTTTTAGGGTTTGGGTTAGGGAATTCCGTCCCTAACGTAAGATCGCCTAGAAGCCTAATTTCTCAAGATTGGTATTTAGGCAGTGTGCTACATATGCCAGGGCCTCAATAATTACCGGTATAAACCTGAACTTGTAATCTGGATTGAGTAATGCATGTATCTATGTATGTATGTATTATATCTATGTATATCAGACATATAGGTGTGTGTGTATATGTATTTATACATGTGTGTGTGTGTGTAAATATATACGTATATCAATATATATATATATATATATATATATATATACATATATACACACACACACACATATATATATATATATATGATCTCTTAATTTTTGCCTTTATATATATTTGACCGTTGACTGAACACTATTCAATTTTTTTTCTCCGTGTTTTTCTCCTTGTCTCCGTATTCTTTCTGTTGAAGAGCGTAGCTCGAAACGTCAAAGACTTTCCGTATTCCTGAGCGTCATACTAATACATCTTTTTGTTATTTACACCACCTGTCCTCGTCTGTTGTTATTATTTGTATATTCTCCCATATATATATATATATATATATATATATACTATAAAATAATATAAATTTATGTGTATATATATATAATTTAAATGTATAATATAAATATATATATACATACATGCATGTATATATAGAATGTATACATATATGTATGTATATATTTGTACATATAGTATGCATACACGAATACATGCGCACATATATTCATAAACATACGTATACATATTCATGCATATACCTATATATGCATACATGCAAGTGTATATACACACTAACACACACATATATATGTAGACAGGCAGATAGAGAGAGAGAGAGAGAGAGAGAGAGAGAGAGAGTTACTAAGAAAGAGGTTACATAGAATGGGAGAGATGAAAATGATATGCCAGGTGAGAGAAAGAGAGATAAAGGCGGAGACAGAAAGACAGAGAGACCAACAGAGACCGGAGAGAAATACTGTAGTAGTAGTAGTAGTAATAGTTGTAGTAGTAGGAGGAGAGACATTATTTTTAAAAAAAGATTTTGTTTTTGTTTGTTGTTTAGTGTGGTAAATGGGTGGGTCGGAGTGGTATGCCACCCACCCCTTTGGGTACCTCCCTCCACCATCACACCCACACACGCCTCTCACCGTCACCCACCAACAGTGAGCTTTAGATAGTCAAGAGCGTACATCGCACGTGCAAGACTGGGGTGACGGGGGGTGGCGGGTCGGGTTCAGAGTGTGTGTGTGTGTACAGGGGTGGGTGGGAGGATGGCTAGTTTTTTTATATATTTTTATAGCTTTTACGGGTTTGTTAGAATTATTTTTGGTTTTATTCTTATTTAATTATTTAATTTCGGTGTGTGTGTGTGTGTGTGTCTCTGAGATAGTGTAACAGAGTTCGTATGTATATGTGAATCCGTATGTGTGTGTGTGTGTGTGTGTGTGAATGTGTATGTATGTGGGCATGTGTATTTTCTTTATGTATGTGTTTGTGTCCGTCTGTGTATTTGCACGTTTGGTTGTGTGTGTGTGTGTGTTCTGTGTGTGTGTGTGTGTGTGTGTGTGTGTGTGTGTGTGTGTGTGTGTGTTCTGTGTTTATACGTGTACGAAGACATAATTTTTACTTAACTGTGTATATGCATGTGCGCGTGTCTCTGTGTGCGCATATGTAAACTCATTGTACGCATGTGTGTGTGTGTGTGTGTGAGTGTAATATGCGATGCTTGTGCTTGTTACTGTGTACAATGCCTGATGTTTGCGTTTGTGGACGCATAGTATTTAGGAGGGCGTTGTAGTGTGCGTGTGTATGTATCTGTGTATGTCTGAGTGCGTGTGTGTGTATGTGTGTGTGTGTCATTTATCCCCTGCCGAAAGGCAATTATGATAGGAAGGGCTACCCGTTGTTTTTCAGCCAGTGGTTTACAATGGAGTGGATGAACAGAAGCAAGTGCGGGGTGTGGTGGTGGAAGGTGAAGGAAGGTGAAGGAAGGTGAAGGAGGGGGTTAGGGTTCTTGCGGGTGGTTTTGCAGCGGGGGGTGGGGGAGAAGAGGGTTGGGAGGTTGGTGGAGACTGAAAAGAGAGGGGCCTGAAGAAGAGAAAGAAAGAGGATAGAGAGAGAGAGAGAGAGAGAGAGAGAGAGAGAAGGTGACTGAGAAATAAAGGGTGAAATTTATGGCTACGGTGAGGATTGATTGGAAATAGAGAGGGAGAGAGAGAGAAGGGGAGGATAGATGGAGAGTTAGGTGTTAAACGAGAAGAAGAGAGAATAAGAGGAAAAGAGTGAGAGACTGAGACAGTGTAAGAGAGAAAGAGAGAGAGAAAGAGAGAGAGAGAGAGGGAGAGAGAGGGAAGTGAGAAGATGGGGATGAGGAGGACGGTCACAGGTAAAGTATAGAGTGATGGTGGCGGTGGCAGTGGTGGTGGTGGCAGTAGCGATGTCGTTGTTGGTGGTGGCGGTGGTACAAGTGTTTTTGGTGTTTTGGTTAGTGATAACGGTGATGGTGGTGGTGGTGGTGGTGAAGAAAAGGCGAGGTTTGAGTGGTGTGGGGAGAGGACGGAGAGGTTGGTTAGGGGAGAGTACAAGGGGGGGGGGAAATATGCAACACCCTGCGAAAAGTTAGTACATATAGTAGTAGTAGTAGTAGCAACAGTAGTAGTAGTAGTAAAGGAACAATGTGCAAAATCTCTGACTTTGTTATATTTCTTTAAGTTCTGATTTCAAATCTCGCCAGGCATCCATTCTTTGCTATATTTCAATATTTTGTGGCCGATCAAGCAAAATAGCAGCCAAATGCTTTTTAGGACATGCCATTATTGACACCCATTCTCGTCCTAAACTTCTTACCTTGTGTCACAGACAATATTATCATTGTTGTTGTTGTTCTTGTTTAAACCGAAGGAGCAGTAATTGAACTCTGAGCCCAAACACTTCATACAGTTATCAATATGCGGGTTGGGTCAGCGGAGCACCAAACACTCACCGTAAATGGTAAATTTTCTCTCTTATTGACACACGCATGCACATCTGCTCTTGTAGTATGATGCCAGGATCTGGTCATAATTTGCATCCAACTATAACACACACGCTTAAAATACTATGGCTGGAGATAGTCATTCTCTCTTTTAGTGCCTTATTATTTAACACACACACCGGTTAAGTTTCCACTCATTTACTTATTTATTTTTCCTACAATTTTCGTTGCGTCTCGCAACCTTTTCAATAGCCGTTGCAAACCAAATCCAAAAACGAAGTATATACATAACACACACACACACACACACACACACACACATACACACACACACATGTATACACATATATTCGATAAGCTATCCCCGCAGTTTCTGAGAGTCAAATCTACTCACAAAGCATTGGTCGACCTGAGACTATATTAGGTGACACTTGACCAAGGTGCCGCGCAAAAGATCGGAACCAGAAACCGTGTTTCCGTATTAACCGGAAACAAGAAAATGAGGAGCAGCGAAAAAAGAAATCTGTACTTCAAATAAATACGCACACACAAACACACACACGACATGAGTGTAAATACATATATACATATATATGCACACACATGCATACACTTAAATCTATGCACACACGTGTTCTGTGTGTGTGTGTGTGTGTGTGTGTGTGTGTGTGCATATATTTGTATGAATGTGTTAGGGGAATGTAGAATAAGAATAAAATAAATATAAAGAAAAGAGCAAATGAAACATTTAACATGTTTTCTATAATGAAAAAGAAACGAAAAGAAAAAAGATGGCGGAAACTGCGGGAAAATTAGACGGAAGTTGTTTATATGAAGAAGGCAGATAATAAAAAAAGAAAGTGAATACAAAAATAATAAACAATTAACTGATTAAATAAACGTAAATATATTAATTAGTTTGCAATATAAATTGACACTAATAGTACAGGAGGGAAAACGCGTGTTGAGGTAATGACTGAACACAATTGTAACGGATATTGGCCGGAAGTAAGCGTAGAATGGGTGACATAAAGAGAAAACGGAAACGGAAAATGACGGAAGTAGTTTGTAAAATAAAGAAAAAGTGATGATTTAAAGTATAAACATGGCGAGAAAAAGTAATAAAAAAGAATATTGAATAAAGAAATGTTTGAAAATACATAAAGAAAATTAAATCTAAATATATATATATATGCGCAGGCACAGATATGTGTATACATACATACATACATACATAAAAATACAAGAGGAAGAGGACATCCATGGACCATTAATAAAGAGTTTGCAAATCCAGGGCCCAATATAGACTGAGTTTCACACCTATTATTATTGAAACAACAGGACACAGAGCAACCAGTCCGGAGCAAAATATGGCTGAACTTGGGATCTTGGGGAGAGAATACAAACCCTTAATTCGTATGCTACCACGATCACGATAGTTTGGACTATAGAAATCTGAAAGACCTCAAGAGTTGAAGGATGATGGTTAAGACAACATACTTTCCTTCACAACCTTGCAACAAAGTATATTAAAAAGTGAAAGAAGAACCTACATACATACATACATACATACATACATACATTGGATGCATGAGGTCAGACTTTCACTGATATTGTCGTAGCTTTAGTTCGTCCACAGGTCAGTTTTGATCCAGCAGACCTAATAATCAAAGCCCTTCCTGATCTGTTTATTTACTTATATTTTCCTTTTTATTCGACTCTCCTTTTTCTAATACAGCTGTGTGTAATTTGTGGGCTATTTCGCTCCTCTTTCTAGCAGTTCAAGTGGATCTCCCATCAATTCTATTGTTGCTTTCTAATAATCATATTAGTACTCTGGGTGGATTAACTTCTTAGCTATGTAGAGTTCCGTATTTGAAAGTATATTTAATGCATATATTGTTGTAAAATACTACAATATATTATAATATATTATAATATATTATAATACATTATAATATATTATAATACATTATAATATAACAAGATATTTCATATTATACTTCTTCTTGTTGAAAATGAAATTAATAATATTGAGGTTCTCTCACCAGATATTTGGCTAAGGATTCATAAGTTCTCGGTATAGAGTCGTCTTCGTCGTCTTCTTCGTCGTCGTCGTCTTCGTCGTCGTCTTCGTCGTCTTCTTCGTCGTCGTCGTCTTCGTCGTCTTCTTCGTCGTCGTCGTCTTCGTCGTCATCATTAAGGCTGTCATAGTCATCGTCGTAATATTCGTCGACGTTTTCGTTACGGTCATCCTTGTCATCGTCATCGTTTCGTCATCGCCGTCCTTGTACTCGACGTCGTTGTCATCGTCGTCATAATCGTCAATGTCGTTGTCACGCCTTCATCGTCATCGCCGTCATCATCGTCGTCATCATCGCCGTCATCATCGCCGTCATCATCGCCGTCATCATCGCCGTCATCACTGTTAACATTTGTTGTCTTTGTCCATGTCGATGTTGTTTGTTTCATTATTTCTTCCTCATATTGTAAGAACGCATGACCTAGGAGTTTGGGCCTCGGTCTCGCGATTATAAGGTCGTCGGTTCCGAGAGGGGCAAGGTGGGATGATGTCTCTGAATAAGGTAGTTCATTCTACGCAGTTCGTTGCTCCGGTCTGCTCAGCAAAGGCTGAGTACCAGCCATGTACTGGGGCCACTCCCTTTCTCTTTCAACCGTTGCATCCTTCATTTGCACCTGAGTCCGAGGTGGGAGAGTCCAGAGGACGTCTGCTTAGGACTGGAACGAAAAACAATAAGTGAAAGCATGGTATATCTTACCAACCCACACTCGCTCGTGAGTGATGGCTATATTTTTGTTGTGCTTCATCCAAGGTAAACCCTATTTGAATGACTCTACGACGATCACAGGCGTTCCAACCATGCCCTTCTCGTATTTTTATAGCTTTACAGGACTACATTATTTGGTATATCCTTTTCAAAGACTTTATTTTAGGAAGATTTAGCTGTTTTATCCATCAGATCGAGGGACCAAGTAGAATCTTCTTTGTTGACTTGTTACGTTTTTTGTAACAGAGTTGCTGTTGGCGGTGGTGGTGGCGGTGGTGGCGGTGGCGGTGGCGGTATTGTTTCTTGTCATTGCTGCCGATGTTGTTGTTCACGTTGTTGTTGTTGTTGCTCTATTGTTTTGCTATTCATTTATTTATTGCCATCGCTCCCACCGTTTGACCACAAAGTAATCGGAGTCACGACCAAACCGTGTCCATTCCTCTTCTGCCTCCCACTTACCCCGCCCCTTCTTCGCCGCCCTCTTTCTATATAACTCAACTCGACCCACCCTAACCCCCACCCCTGCCTCTCGGTAAACTAACACCACCTTTACCAGCCCCAGCCTCTACCCCTTCACCCGCTCCCACTAATACAACTAACACTTCACCGCCGCCGCCGTCATCGCCACTGCAACGCCATCACCAGCACCACCACCGCCACCAACGGGGACACAACTACTAACAGCGCCACCACCACCACCCACTCCCAGCAACACAACTGGAACAACAATTACGTTCACCACCACCACCACCACCATCATCACCACCACCATTAAAACCAACAGTAGCATCATCATCATCAACACCATCACCATCACCACCGCCGCTCCAATATCAGCACCATCACCA
>NC_142942.1:24437084-24465539 GCF_046866305.1 Octopus bimaculoides | reverse complement strand
TATATATATATATATATATATATATATATATATATATATATATATATATATATATATATATATATATATATACATATATATATACATATATATATATATATATATACATATATATATATATATATATATATATACATATATATATACTATATATATATATATATACATATATATATATATATATATATATATATATACATATATATATATACATATATATATATATATATACATATATATATATATATATATATATATATATATATATACTATATATATATATATATATATATAATATATATATATATACATATATATATATATATATATATATATAATATATATATATATATATACATATATATATATATATATATACATATATATATATACATATATATATATACATATATATATACATATATATATATACATATATATATATATATATATACACATATATATATATATATATATATATATATATATACATATATATATATATATATACTATATATATATATATATATATATATATATATATATATATATATATATATACATATATATATATATATATATATACATATATATATATATATATACATATATATATATATATATATATATACATATATATATATATATATACATATATATATATATATATATATATATATATATATATATACACACACATTCTTTTCTTTTATTTATACACATACATATTTCTCTCCGTTTTGTTTTTCCTCGAAATCCTTTCAGTCGAAGAGCGTAAGCTCGAAACGTCAAAGACTTTTCCATTCTTCCCGAGCGTTAAACCAATATGCCTGCTTGTTGTTCCTACACATATCTTCGTCTTTCGTTTTCTGTAAATTTGGACTATATATATATATATATATATATATATATATATATATATATATATATATATATATATACACACATACAAGCAGAAGGACCCGGTTTCACTGAGATAATAGACACATAGCCTTACCACAGTACTCCTTGCTTGTAGTGTTATTTGACACCTCCCTTCTAGGCATGGTTAGGTAAATATTTCGTAAAGGACCCGTTCGTACCTCGATGTGAAATAAGTTTTTTCCACGAGAGCATTCAACTTATCTGACCTCCAAACTCGCCGCAAAAAGGGGGAGGGGTGTTTGACCCTTCAGCCTTTCTAACATTTTGTTCATTATAACAATAATGAAATTATTGTGTATAATGCCCGGTTGCACTACAACTCATCAAAGGTGCATGTACAGTGCACAGAATTATGTACAAAAGTAAAGAAAGTGGAGAGTCTATGATATACACACATGCATGCGTATGGAGGGGAGGGGGATATTAGGTGTAGTGTTGACGAATTTCAGGAAGTATTTATTAAAATAGTCAATAACCACATGGAAACAGACATCTATAAACCCAAAGATTCTAAACATTACCTATTATTCAACTCATGTCACCCCAAATACATAAAAATTAATATTCCTTATAATCTAGCGAAAAGAATCTGTACCATAGTTTCGGACTCCTAGACTCGTGAACGAAGACTCCTTGAACTCAGATCAATACTAATCAAAAGACATTACCCAATATCATTAGTAAATGATGGCATTAAACGAGCTAAAGAAAGAGATATACGAACATTAAGGGAAGTCAACCGAAACACTAAACCAGACTTAAAAATACTCCCATACATCTCCACACATAACTCTAGAAACAACGAAGTCTTCAATATTATCATCCAAAATCTACCCATCCTCACAGAAGATAAAACAATGTAGTTTCTATTTTCTTTTTGTAACATTTTTCTATCACACACACACACACACACACACACACACACACACACACACACAGATATGAGAGTATTGTAGTTCGCTGGAAGCATTGTGTATTGTTTGTAACTTAGAAGCAGCGCTACGGATGTGCCAGCACACACAAGTTTGAGACATGGCCGCCCTCACGCCCTTCTCATGAGGAATTCCGGAAGGACCACTGCAGAGACGCTTCCGGAAAAAAAAATTTTTAACCGTTGGAAAACCGATTATAGCAGTGATTCCATCAATTCCTAGGGATATCTGAAGAAGGAATTTTTATTTTCCGAAATATCAGACTATTGTTATTATTATAGTGCATTGTTGTGCCATTCAAAACACATACTTTATATATATATACATATATATATATATATATATATATATATATATATATGCGCAATTACCCTCTATTACTACATTAATCGCCATCATCACCATTACTATATCACCAACAACAACATCAACACTACCATCACCACCACCACCACCCCTAGGACTGCCACCATCACCTTAAACATCAACAACACGATGACCGTTCTTATCTCTCCTCCCCTCCTCCTTCTTCTGGTAACTCTTCTCTTCACTCTCCATCTCCTACTACTACTACTACTACTACTACCCACCCCCAGTGTTAGTCAAGACCCAAAACAAACGCACCACCACCACCACCACCGCCGCTACTACTGCTATTGCAGTGAAATCTTTTCTCCTCCTTCTCCACCTTCCTCTTCTTCTTCTTAAGGGTCCACTTCTAATGACAGCTCTGGCTACCCAGTGTGCACCACCTGCAGCTTCACAACCCTTGCCTTACTCCTCCACCCGAACCAGAACTTCTAGTGCTGGGTGGCTTTAGTGTGTGCGTGTGTGTGTGTGCGTGCGCGTGTATGTGCGTGTGCGTGTGTGTGCGAAATGCGAATATCGTGTTTGAAACTCTATTTGCGTATGTGTGTGTGTGTGTTGTGTTAGGTCTATATGTCTTGTGTGATTTTGTATGAAAGGCTTTGCCTATACGTGTGTGTGTGTGTGTGTGTGTGTGTGTGTGTGTGTGTGTGTGTGTGTGTGTGTGTTTCTCGCTGGCCATTCGTTTGCCTGTTTATATTTGGGTCCGTGAATGATACGAAATATGTATGTATGTATGTATCTATGTATGTATGTATTTATGTATGTATGTCTATCTATCTATCTACTCGTCTATCTCCGAGTGTGAACGCGCATATATTTGCGCACGCGTGTGTTTATAGATAATACGTATGTGTGTGTATATATATGCGTGTAAATATACGCACACATATACATACATTTTCATGTGTATTAATGTATATATATATATATATATATATATATATATATATACACACACACACATAGATGTACATAAATCAGTGTATACATGCATACATATATATATATATATATATATATATATACATACAATCATATTTCTCTCTATATATACATGCCTGTATGTATATATATATACATATATGTATGTATATGTATATTTTATATGTATACACCTACATATGTGTACATTTACAAATAGCTGTATACGGAAATGTGTATATTTATTCAAATATGTATGCATACATTCATACACACACAAACATACATGTACGTGTGTGTGTGTGTGTGTGTGTGTGTGTGTGTGTGTGTGTGTGTGTGTGTGTGTGTGTGTGTGTGTGTGTGTGTATTCATGCACACACATGCACGAGCATGAACACAAAGAGAAACATTTCATTTCTGCCCTCTTATCCCTTTCCTTTCTGACCGGATCACATTCCCCATTGTTGTTAAGGGGGTCCTATTAGGGGACTACAGGTGCGACAGCCTTTCAAACCCTAAAGGACACACACAGTCCCCCCTTCTCTTTCAGTGTCTCCTTCACTCATTCTTTATACACATTTTCACCTCCTCCTCCCTTACTCATTCACTGACATACTCATTCAAATATTTACTCATTCAGTGAATCTTCTTCGCTTTCATTCATTCAATCCGTGAGACAATCACGTATTCAAATATTTGCTCATTATCTTATTCATAATTCCTTCTTCGTTATTAAACTCATTCATCAATTCTTCTTGACCTTTGCTCATTCTTTCGCTCACTGACCAACTTTTATTTATTTATACCCTAACAGACTGAGCCGCACACGTGTGTGTGTATATATTTATATATATATATGTGTGTGTGTGTGTGTGTGTGTGTGTGTGTGTGTGTGATTGTAAGTGCGCTCATGAATATATATATATATATATAACATACAAAAATAAGAGGAGTGACCTGCAAAAGTGGACTCCTATATGCTAGAAATAGATGCCGAATCATCTAACCACGAAAAAAAATATATGTTATCAGTATGCATACATATATATATATGCATATATATATATATATATATATATATATATATATATATATTATATATATATATGTATGTATGTATTTATGTATGTAAAGGCATATACAGATCTACAAACGCAACCCATATACACAATCTGATACACATGCAGTGGTTTGATTAAACTTGTTCCAACCATTTGAATAAGTCTGGAGACAAATAAATCTTCAAGTTTTAAATTCTATTTACAATAAACATCTCAGATTGAGTTCCATTCATCAATAAATGTAAAGACGAGCGCTCGCTCACGCACACACACACACAAATATATAAATATATATCACTAAGTTTGAATAAGGTGTTAGGAAACATCTTCTCCTTACAAGAAAGCTGTAAGATTCTTGTGATGTGACTCTTCCACAATTCCTTTCTTGCAGATGGAAGTGAATGAATATATCGAACATAGATTGGAAAAAATTCAGCGTGGGAACTTTGTCAAACCCAACCTCCAAGAAGTCGTGAATTGGGTGAAGAAGTCGTGAATTGGGTGAAGAATTCATGGAATAAAGTTCCCGACAGTTGCGTTGCCAAAGCACTACGAGCAAGCCAGAGATATAGGAGTAAAGCTTTTAGCTTCTCTGCTTTCTCCTTCATGGATCGGGCATGTTATTCCCTCCTTCATGGATAGGGTATATTATTCTCTCCTTCAGTTTCATTTGGAGCTTACAACTTGGAAGGAAAATCTGAAAAAGAAGTTGCTGTGGTTTTGCAAAAGCTCGTTTGCATAATTTGAAAAGGATTGTCAGGAATCCATCGGAACCAGCAGCTGAGATTCTATCTACTTCATCTATGGCTAGCATGACATATTCTTTGATGTGGATGTTGCCGGGGCCTCATTATCTGTTTTCTCCTTTTCAAGGGATTGTTAAAAACTTCTCTCAATCTCTATCCTTTCAGCTAAAACTTGTTACTCGTATATCTAAATAACAAATCCGGTTCTCTATATTCAGATTTCTTTATATATATAGGCGTATATATGAATATCGGTTTGTGTACACACACCACACACACACATGCATGTGTATATATACAAGCTTGTATATATATATATATTTCTTGCAAGATTCCTGATATGACAGATTCCTGATATGACAGATTCCTTGACATAACATTGCGACATAACACAGAATTTTGAAATCTTAAATTCAGGGATTAAACAAATGACAAGGGAACAAGAATTGCATAATCAACGTCATTGATTTACACTTGTTTCAGCACTAAGAAACAGTGTGCTCAGAGCTGAGTGCTTGTGCGTCACTTGACAGCTCCTTCGGAGCCATTAAAATGAAGTGTATCTTTATTTGGCAAAGCATCGAATTAAAGAGAAATGCTTAGCTTCGAAGCCATAAACATGCATGAGAAATGCGATACAATTTGCGGGTGAGAAACCACAGTTCGAAACACCCAGATTTGGAGAATCATTTGTTGAAACATGGACGCATAATGAGCATGCGCAAAACTGTTTAAGCGTAGAAATGCATAGAAATATATACGAGTTAATAAAATACATTGAAAAGGACGAACCAGCAGCAGAATCGGTGACATTCCAAGCAAAAGGCTTTTCTGCATTTTGCCCGTCTTTACGTTCTGCATTCAAATTTCACCGAGGTTGACTGTGCGTTCCATCTCTCTCGGAGATCAAGAAAATAAGAACCGATTGAGCGCTGGTGTCGCTGTAATCGACTTACCCCCACCTCCAAACCCGCTGGTCTTGTACCAAAATTGCAAACCTCTGGGGTTTCGCAAAAAACAAAAAAAAGAGAGAAAGTAAAATATTATTGATAAATGAACATTATGGGTTTTTTGTGATCATGACCCTATATAATTTTTAATTCTATTTTAATTAGCTAAAGAGAAACCAGCAAGTTATTTGGTAAATTAATTAAACATAAATTTCTTATATTTGTCACTTAAGGGGTAAAAAAATCCATTAACTAACAATAACGTTACAGTAACAATACAGGGGAAATAACTCACTCAAATACACTATATCAAAGGAAGAGTTATTTTCCTTGTAACGTGAGGTGAGAATGATGCATCAACTTGTAATGTAAAGATCAGCAATAATTCTGGAAAGATACGGCCACAAGTCGTTCCATCCATGACCATCTCGTCTTATAGCATATTAAAGCCTGCGTTATCATTGAATATCTGACATTGTAACCTTTAAAACTTCCATGCCAACACTACACTTGATATCCCCCCCCCCCCGCCATGACTCTTACACTGACTTTTGTACATAATTCCACGTACTGTACCCGCACCTTTGATGGGTTGTGGTGCACCTGAGGCCTATACACAATAGTTTCATTATCAAAAGATGCACAATATATTGAGGGAGAATCGATTGGTATTTTTTTTTTTTTAGTCCAGGTGACCTCGTGAAAAGCTCCTTCGCTTACTCGAAAGTATGCGGAGTGTCTGCCAATTAAGGTGATTTCAGATTTAGAATGACGGCGCCAATGGATCACGGAAGATGGTTAGACCGATATGACGAGTGGAGCACAGGAGATGAAAAGATTGTGTGTGTGTGTGTATGTATGTATGTATGTATGTATGTATGTATGTATGTATGTATGCATGCAAGTATGTGTGGTCATCGCATAAATAATGCGGTTGCTGAGTCTAATTGCACGAATGAACCTTTTTGGGACCGAATAGTGACTGGTGACGAGAAATGGGTTCTCTATAAAAATATCAAGGGCCGAAGACGGTGGGTAGAGAAACACCGGGACCCCAGGCTAAAGAAGGTCCTCACCCATGTAAGGTGTTTGTTAACTGTTTGGTGGGATGTGAAAGGTTTAGTCCACTTTGAACTTTTAAACCCAAACCAAACGAAAACAAAGGAGATCTACTGTGAGCAGCTTGAGTGGCTTAAGTTAGTGCTAGAAGAAAAGTGACCGTCTTTGGTTTCAAGACGAAAGGTGTTCTTCCATTAGGATAATGCTCGGCCACATACAACGAGGATGACATTTCAAAGGCTGAAGCAGTTTGAATGGGAAACGATGTCTCATCCACCATATTCGTTGGACATTGCCCCATCTGATTATCATTTATTCCGGAGTCTTCAAAATCATTTGGACAGGAAAAATATGAATTCTGTAGACGAGGTCAGAACAGTACTGGAGGAGTATTTTTCGTCAGGGTCAAGTGAATTTTGGAAGAGGAGCCTTGCAATTCTACCAGATAGATGGAAGAGCATTGTAGAAAATGAAGGGGAGGATATTTTAGATAAAAAAAAAAAAGACACTTTGTTAAAAAAAACCCACATTATTTATGGGGTGACCTAATGGATGGATGGATGGATGGATATGATTTTGTTATGTGGATTCATATAACATACATATATAGATACATGCATGTATGTGTACATACGTTCTTTCTTACATACATGTGTTATATGCGTACGTGTGTGTATGTATATATACATATGTATGTATTTGTATGTACTGACGAATATATCTATGTGGCTATATCTATCTCCACACATGCAGCATATTTATTCGTGTCCTAATCAGTTTTATGGTGTACTCGTTGGTAACTATTTCTAAAAATACGAAACAGAAAATATAAAGAATCTTGTCAAAATAAACAACGAACAGGGGAAAATATACAACATGTCTCTATGGGGAACATTACTTTAACACAAACGGAGAGGCGTGGGCAGTGAAGAACACACATGATCAAGTACTATGCATAACACACACACATACATACATACACACACACACACACACAGATATGTGTGTGTATATACATACATTTGCATGCATACACATACATGTCTGTCTGTCTGTCTGTCAGTCTGTATGTAGGTCTCTTCTATTTTTTTATTATTATAAATCTTCCACTGAGGGAGGAGCCGGTTCCCAACAAAGATATAAGGCTCCATCTTTGAGGATTGCTCTGCATTTTACATTTGATGTAATGTTCACATTGCTTAATTAAATGGAATCGCATGAAACGATCGTACTGCATTAACTTTATATATCCTTGTTGCTTATTTTGACTATATATATATATATATATATATATATACACACACACACACACACACACAAACACACACACATGCTTCAACATGACTGTTCCGTACAGAACAACGTTACTACTCATTTTTGTGCTACTCTGCCTATTGCAAAATCAGCGATTCGATGTCGCTTATTTTTTCTATATAACGTAAGCGAATGACTGCCATGTCTAGCGGACAGGTTTCCAGTACTGTGGAATGGTAAGTATCCTGAAACCCAGCTGGTCTGCTGGTCCTGTCAAATCGTTAAATGGTAGGGGTTCGCTTCCCTGATCGCAGTATATCGGGCACAGGTTGTGTCGTTAACGAGCTTAAAGAGGTATACACCTGAGGTTAAAAAAGAATAGTGACGTCCCTCCGTACGTGACAGCCATGTTGAAGTGGCAACAAAGCATTACCTTTTAGTAGAGTTACAACTTGCATCTCTTATAGAGACGCTTGAACAAGCTACCTTGCTTTACACATACGTGTGTGTGTGTGTGTGTGTGTGTGTGTGTGTGTCTGTGTGTGTGTCTGTGTGTGTGTCTGTGTGTGTGTGTGTGTGTGTGTGTTTATAATCCTTGTTCTATTTTCGGATTATTAGCAGGGTTGTTTATCAGAATTATTACTGGGTGTTAGAAACATATTTTGTGAAAAGTGTTGAAGGTTCAATGATGAGTCTGTTTGGGTCTCACTAATCAACCTTTTATTGTTATGTATTTTGCAGCTTGAAGTCATGCTTTTGTGATTAGAATGCTGGGATCACTAGATCGTAAGCTGACATGTTCAATCCTTTGACCAGACGGCGCTTTGTGTCCTTGGAAATTACTCTCGAACCAGTCGCAAGGCAACCTTTTCTCCGTCATCCTGGATGTTCTGCTGGGTAAATCTGTGATATCTTGAGGCTTATCATATCTCCGTATGACTATACTCGCCTCTAAAACAGTCGGCGAAAGACGCTGCAGACGTCGAAGTTATATTCAATACGAAGAGACAGCCATGACAATATTATCCCTGGTATATCTTGTCAAAAGAATCTTCGCTCATTTGATAATAGTAATGCATTGAATGAAAGCTGTTTGAAGGACAAGACATCATCTTCAACATCAAAAAGAAATGCGTATTAATAAAAATGAAAAGGAAAAAATAAAACATGATGTCTTAACTCACGTCTTAATTTGAATGTCATTTCTAACAATGTAAAGAATTTTCTATATTTACAAAACATTTCCTCTACGGGCCATAGATAGGATAACTTCGACACAAACAACACAAAGTCGGTTATAGCACTACCGAAAATCTCGCTACTTGAATTGCCAAAGTCAGCAGAAGCATTCTTGTTAGCACAATTTCGAAACATGGTCAGCATCCGTGTAAGAACAATGACACAGGAAGATGTATCCTCAAAGATAGGTGCCTCCCCAAACAATTAGTTTATCGTGCTAAAAATTGTCTTGAAGATGTCACATGAAACATGTTATATCGGAATAAGTGAGAGTATATTTAAAACATAAGTGCACACACTGCAACAGAATCATTATTTTAAATAAATAGTAAAACATTATCCAACTTCATTGGCCGAAAATGTCTGAAGTCTTACGAATAATTATTAACGATTTCAAGATAGATAATTATTGAAAAGTTATTGGAAAGAAACGTCAATATACGGCATACGCTTCATTAGTAATTTACAAGATGGTAGGCTAAAAACTTTACTCGTTCCAGTCCTAGTTAGTCGCATTCAAATTGTGTTCCATCGTTATAAGGCATTTTTAATGATTTTCAAATTTCTTTTTCTATTCGTTCCTGAATATTATTTGCTGGGTGGATAAATAGAAATGGGAATCTTGAAGAAGCAGCTCTTCAAAGATTTCACTTCAAATGATTTGAAAATGTCTTGGGTTTATCTGTTCCATTACTTTCTAAGTTCAAATTCCACCTAGGTGTTGATGACCACGGTTAAGCACTCGACACCCGGAACACAGTTACACGTATTTGACCAGAATGGACAGAGAGTCCTAGAACCAGCAGGTTAGACATCATTCAGTAATGGATCAAACATGGACAGAAATCGTAAAAGGTTTTGCGATCGGTCGGGGGTTCTTATTTACAGAATTGCGAACTTTATAGTGTTGGGCACGGTGGGAGCATATCAAAGTTAAAAAAGAAAAGAATCGAGAGAAAGTATGAATGTATGTATGTATGAATGTATGTATGCACAATTGCATATGTCTTTATGGACATATGTACTAATAAACATACATACACACATTTATATATATACACACACAGCATTGTTGCAATGAAAATAAAACTTTATATATATATATATATATATGTATATATATATATATGTATATTTCTACACACACACACACACACACACACAACATAGTTGCAATGATAATAAAACTGTCAGCTGATAAATGGTGTAGAGTTATGTAGAGTTGTTTATTAGTTTAGTTAACAGACACTTAATTAGCAAATACTAAATAGCGAAGAGGATTTTGTCTGGTATTGGTAAGAGGCGGCGGCGGCGGCGGCGGCGAGGACGACGGTAGTGATAGTGTTGGTCGTGGTCGGCATGGTTGTGTTATTGGTAGCAGTTATGAAGGTTGTGGTGGGGGAGGTGGTGGTGGTGACAATGGTGAGGTGTGATGGAGTGATGATAGTTGTGATTGTGGTGATGGAGCTGGTGGAGGTGGTGTTTTTGGGAAGTTGTGGTGGCTTTGGCAATGACGACGTTGGTGGCGGTGGAGGTGGTGGTGGTGGAGATGGAGGTTGTGGTGGAGATGGAGGTTGTGGTGGAGGTGGCGGTGGTGGTGGAGGTGGTGGTAGGCAGCAAGAGGAAATTACTAATTACCAACTGGATGGTATGTTTAAGACAAAACTGCTGCTCATAAATACCACCTTGAGGTGTAACTACTTCCCCCTCCATCCTTGCCCTCCACTCTTTTCCTTCACCATCGCCCACCATTCTAGCCCTCCACCCTTGTTCTCCACCATCTTCCTTCATTGTCGCCCTCCATCCTTGCCCTCTACCTCCAATCTAATCAAAGTCGAAATAAACCAAAGAAAGAAAAAAAAAAAGAAATTCTTCTCACATTTGTTGTTCTGACAATTGTTGTAGTTTTTGTAGTTGTTCTTGTTGTTGTTGTGCTTTGATCGGAGTAACTCCAATCATGACCACCTCGTCTTTTTATTCCGTTAGGATTACATTGTCTGATGCGTCTTTGCCTTTTTTTTAAAGATAATGAGTGACCCGAGAGAAATTTCTTTGCTATGTCTAGCAGATTAATCGTCCACGTAGTGCCTTTATTATCAAGTTATTGACCAGTTGTTGCTGTTGTTGTTGTTTCCCCAACACCACTGCCCCCACCACCATAGACTGGCACATGGTCAAAAATTTATGCAGTGACTAGAATTATAGTAGATTAAATCTAAAGCAGTTCCCCAGGGCGGATCATCCCCACCCATCGCCCCTTTCCTATGCTACTGGTTTCTAGTATTTGTTCTGACTCTTCTGCGTTTTGAGTTCAAATCCTGCCCAAGTCAACATTGTCTTTTATCTTTATGGGGTCAATAAAATAGTACGCGTCCATGGTGGCGTATTGCATTGATAGACTCTGTAAGCGCGGGGGGGGGGGGTTTACACAAGGTGCCTTGTGGTATTTATTCTGGTTCTTTGTCTTCTGACAGCAGTGTCTGTAACAACATTGGAGACAAGCTGTTCTGGCCTAAATCGATGGCCATTTGCTTTGGCTAATATTGAGGACATAGAAATGTGAAATCCTCATGCACAGACAGCTTCCACGCTTCTTCAAAACAGTGTTACATAGGTCTAAGGGTCAACATTGACCGTCAGTGGTCCTTACATTTATTCCAACTCCTTCCGTTTTGGTTTCAAATTACTTTCTAGCCCGCTTGAGCGGAACATTTAATCCGTCTCTCGATTTAACGCCACTACCTGGTTGTTGGGGGACATTAAACGAAGTTCCCAATGCTGCAAGTAATCGGACTGGGCTTCCAGCTTGCGGATAACTCCCCTCCCTTTCTACCCCTCATTCTCCCTCTCCCCCAATCCCCACTAATCTCGGAGGTTTAATCTATATCAGTCACTGACAATAATCTTTCCTTATCTTCTCATATGTCTAATCCCCTCATTTGCATGCATAAGATTTGATGAATCTAACTCGACCGTTATTTTTTCTTACCAATGGCGTCCCTGAGTATATTTTTCACAATTATTAAGAACCATATATCTCTTTGCCTAATCATCATCAACTCATATTCCAAACTTCTCAATTCCTTTTAACAAGTTCTTAGTTTTAATAGATTTTTCGAGATTAGTTTTCAGTTATTACATTCCATATCGTCTTTCGCAATGTTTACAGAAAGCACATTCTACATCGCAGAGATTCCATTCTTTAGACTAATCTGTCTGTTCTCCAATGAATTTCCTCCTCTTTTCACACAGGCTCACCTTTCTGTTTTAATTTAAATAATTTATTCCTATCTTCAAATAAGACAGAACGGATGTAGTTTGTGGAAATTCGGTTGTTATTTCTAGCCGAACGATTGACTGTATAGAAGCCCTATCGTGAGATCGAGGAACTCCATCGTTAAGACATGACAAGCATCTCAGATGTTATGACGTCATAATTTCATTCTCATCGTTTAAGACGGACACGTATTTCTCTATAAAAATCTCAATTAACACAGAGTTTTTTTTTTTTTATCTGTCGCATATGGTTGGAGTCCAAAACAAGCGACAAGATGGAGGTTATTTTTATATTTGTTTCTCTGAGTAATTTGTGTTTGTTATTTACGTCTCGCGAAGAATTATCACTTCTTTTTCTTATTTGTGTTTTCTATTTATGTATATCATGTGAATGTATGATGCAATAGTTTACCTGTGTAGACGTTAGCTAAGACAGGTGTTTGCCAGTCACCTGTTAGGACAGGAATTTCAAAAATATAAGAAATGTGAGGACGTTCACAAGTATCGAGTCGCGTGGTGGGAAGGGTGGGATGAATTCATGTTTTATATTGTCTGCTTTAGTATGGATGTCCTTACTCGAACAACGTACTGTTTCATATATATATATGTGTGTGTGTGTGTGTGTGTGTGTGTGTGTGTGTGTGTGTGTGTGTGTGTGTGTGTGTGTGTGTGTGTGTGTGTGTGTGTGTATGTGTGTGTATACAGGGAGAGAGAAAGAGAAAGAGATACATACATGCATACAATTAGAACAATTGAAGGACGTGTCGATTCTTTACGGCCATTTCTAACGAAGTTTTTGATTAGTGGGTACATTATATCATTATAAAGAAACCGTTTTCGTCAGAGGAGTACATGAACTTTACAATCAAAGACATTTAAAATAATCTTTGAGAAATAATTTAAAATCCACGGTAACATGTTCAACAATTCTGTCACTAGTTTCAGAAGCACTTTGGAGCCTGCTCCTCCCGTGTTCTGAAGTATATTATGGACTGTGTATTTAATAAAATGTCCGTGTCTGAATAACTCAAGAGAGGGTTATATATTCGGTTGGGTCCAATTAACAGTATAAATGACCTTGTGCCTAGAATACAAATGATTGTTTTATTTCTACCAGTCTTTTGACTATGCTGGGTCACTTCCTTGAAGGGTAAGTCAAACAAAATGCCCCAGTATATATTTACCCCTGGTACTTACTCTATCGACCTCTTTCTACCTGACCGTTAAACTACAAAGGTGCAAATATAAAGATGCATACATGCACCCACATATATACACATGCGCTCTCTCTCTCATACACACACACACACACACACATAGACGCACACATGTACATAAATATATTTATACCTAGCTAGCTTTCGCTGCTCTTATCTCTCTCCTACTCTATATATACATACACACACAAATTTATGTGTATATGTGTCACCAGTATTGTTATAAAGCAACGTTATCATGAGCCATATTATTTTTTTGTAGAAACAAAAATGCTTATCTGCTTCGGTGGAACTGTGTTGAAAGATCGTGCGGTGTCAGTTGTCAGAAAAAGACTATTTATACCAACAGAAGCCTTTATTCCTTCCTATATATCTGTTAGTCTGTCTGTGTGTCTATCGTGCTGTTAATTTGTAAATCTATTATACTCATACCTACACACCAAAACCTTTTCAGTTTGTTTTCCTTGAGCCTGTTTGGGAACATAATGCTAGTAAGCATAAGCATGGATTATATGTAGCTCAGTCTCCTAAGCCTGATAAGCTAGGTTCGTATAGAGAGCCTACAAAACTTTAATCGCATAGAGGCGAATCAAACTGTTGTTAAATAAGAACAACAAAAACAACAACAGTAATAATAACGGTAATAATAATAATTATGGACAATTTCATAGGAATGTCGAAGATGAGACAGACAGAAAAAAGGTGGCTGTGGATGACCGTATGGCATATTATCAGTTACTGAACGCCATTATCCCAGGAATATTAGCCAATTCGATCGCACCACCCGAAAGACAATGACAATGCATGGTGCCCTCTACTTTAAGGGGAACGTACACAGGCTCTACATGAAGAAGTGTAAAGGTGGACGTGGGCTGATTAGCGTACGGTAGTGCATTAACAGTGAGAGAAAAAAGATAGTAAACAGCAAACAAGATCTGCTACAGTATGCTGTTAATGCAGAAGGATTTACCAACAATGGAGTGGAGGGTGCCAACGAATTCCGATCACGAATAGCCAGCGAGAGAGAAGAAACTCTACTCCGCATGGAATTACATGATCAGTTCCGCCGTGAAACTAACAAATTAAAAGACCGGGAAGTATCATGGAGGTGGCTCAGCAAGGGTGACCATAAAAAGGAATATACCACCAGCATTGTCTAAACGACCGCAATATTAGTTTCGGAATTCATCCAAGGCTAGGACCACGGGTCATACGTCTCCTACCCAATTTAGGATCACAACACATAAATATATTGCAACACAATTTCTTTTCTTCAACAGGCTCTGCCCTATTTAACATTGTCCCGAAACAGGTCATAGGAAAAGGACCCCATCACCTTTAAACGGAGTCTGGATAAATTTCTTCAAAGAATACCAGATAAGCCACCTATATCTGGATAGAACTCACTCAACAAGAACTCCCTACTCGAATGGACCATGATACCACAAAACATGATTCAAAAAGGATTTAGCTAATCCTATCAAGTGATGCTATTAAGTTTAGATATGGCCTGGACCAATCTTTGGTCGAAACATATCTAAGTTACATATATATACATATATATCTAAGTTATAATATATATATATATATATATATATATATATATATATATATATATATATATGCACACCATGCCAACTTTAGGACGAAAACTTCTAAATGCAGTGAGTGGTATTCAATCTCGGTTCTGCAGTTAATTTCCCTTCTTCCAAGTATGCCGAAGATGTACAAGTGACGTGTAAAGCTCGTATCGTTACACATATTCGCTCTGGCATTGAGAACACTTTTAATATTAGTCTGCTTCTTCATCAGTTCTCCTTACTAAAGTTCTTCTTCATTTCTGTATATTATATCGTATTAGTTTCATTTACTCGAAGGTATTTGCTACTCCTGTTTTAATTCTTCGGTTTCAGCCTCTAAAGCTACCTTAATGCTTTGAGCGTTAATTAATTTGCCTCTTCTTAGTCTACCTGACACATTTGCCTAATCTCATACATACTTTCATATTACTGCTTAATACTACATGGACAGGCTTAATGCCTTCTCCAGCTGCCTGTTGTCTCTCATATGTACATGTGTGTGTGTGTGTGTGTGTGTGTGTGTGTGTGTGTGTGTGTGTGTGTGTGTGTGTGTATATATATATATATATATATATATTATTCATACATATTATATAGATACATATATACAGGCATCATATGTATATACATATATACATGTACATATATATATATACGTACGAACATACATACACACCACATATATAATTATATATATATATGCACATTTAAATCAGTTTATAGAGAGGACTGTTGTTTAAAATAATAATGATGATGATAACGATGATTATTATTATTATTATTATAATAACTACATGTTCTTGAGATGTGTGCACCACTTTCTTCTAAGAATGTAGAACTGTTTCTGCACAGTGCAACTGTAGTTGATAGATAGACACACACACACACACACACACACACACACACACACACACACACACACAGAAAATGAGCTGAGAGAAATAACTGGTCACGCATGTGGTCAACGTATCCTCTTCGTTTTCTCTGTAGGATTTCTTGTGCTGTTGATTTTAGAACGCCGAGTCACACCCGATCTAAATAAATCAAGCAAACTTGTGACCAAAGTCGTTCCAGCCATGACTTTGTTATCTATGTAATTTCAGACATTCTATTTGTAAGAATATATCATTCAACGGCATCCTTCTTTTTTAAACCTTGCAGGGAGCTATTTACGGGAGTTGTTACTAGTATTTCTAGCATTTCGCTGCTCCTCTTTGACGATAGCATTGTTGAAGTTAGTAAAGGTGATAGTGGTGGCGGTGATGGGGATGGTGATGATGATGCAATACGAATATAGCTGCTCCACACAGATTTTTAGACGGTACCGTTAAATCTAGGATGTCTTCAGCAGCAGAATAAACAGCAGGGTGATGGTGTCGTCATAACAACTTTTGATCCAACTATTTGCTACAGTGATATCGCTAACAACTATGGCCGACAGGATACCTTTTCTTTTCCCTTTGATGCTGGTAAGTCTGCCTGTTGCACAGACATCGTAGTTCCACGCTGTTCTCGTTAGTGCTAGGTCTGTCTGCAGCAGTTTGGCTCACCATATTCCACACTCCACTCTCTTTACCTCCACCCCCCCCCACACTCTGCACTCCACTCTCTAAAGCACATACACCACACTCCACTCTCATCACATTACTCCTCACACTTCACATGTTATACTTCACTTGTCAGTCCCACTTAACACACCCCACCCACATTCTTTTTCACGCACTATACTCACACTCTTTCCCTCATTTGACACCACACTCTCCCTCACTCCACTCAATACGCCTCACTTAACATTCCTTACTCTTTACACTCCAGATTCCAGTCACACTACTCAATACATCACACTTCAAATTCCTCATACTCAACACCTTCACTCCCACTCTCTTTATACCACACTCATCCTCACTCCTCCCCGACCACCCCTTATTCTTAACACTCGATATACAGTCCATTCTCGTATCAAATCTCTCATCTTGGACATCAGAAAGCAAAAACATTTTTAGACCTTTCCAAACAAACACCCGCTTCTTCCCCTTTTATTTTCATTTCATATATTCCCCCCCCCCCCCCTCTCTCTCTCTCTCTCTTTTTTCCTTGTTTCCTTCCTACCTTCCTTCCTTTCTTTCTTCCACCTCTACGGCTACGTTTCCATCCACTTCAAGAAGTTCTCTTCAAGTACAGAATAACGATTCAAAATGTCTTCTAAACGTTTGAGTAACGAAATATCGTTGATGTCAATACATCTCTTTTTTTTTATTATCACAGAATCGGTCTACAACAATAACAACAACAATAATAGTCCTTTCCACTTTAGGCACAAGGCTTGAAATTTTGATGGGAGGGGACTAGTCGATTGAATCGGCTCCAGTGTTTCAGTGGTACTTAATTTATCGACCCAGAAAAGATGAAAGTCAAGGTTGACCTCAGCAGAATTTGAACGCAGAACGTAGTGATGGGCGAAATACCGCTAAGCATTTCGTCCAGCGTGCTAACGATTCCGCCAACTCGGTGCCATAATAATAATAATAATAATTCTTGCCTTAATCTCTTTCTGCGAAGTGTATTGAGAAAATCCAGGCCTACCTATGAGCTTTCTAAAAAAAAAAGGAGGAGGGGAGTGAAAATAAATTCCCTGCTATACATACATACATACATATATATATATATATATATATATAAATAAACAATATATGAGTATATGCATATATATGTACATACCTTCATCTACATGTACATATAGATACATAACTGGGTACATGACGTGGCAAAAGAACATGGACAAAATGATAAACAAGGCACAACAAACAAGCAAGCCACATAGAAACATCTCCATCAGCTGCCACTATTAAAACACTGGCGTTTCGAAGAATTAAGGCAGTAGGCATCGTTGAAATGGTTCTTCCCACGAACACAGATTAAATTATTTTCGTGGAGGGTAGTGGCGGACGGAAAACAAGACAGGAAAACGAAACGGTGAATAAACAAACAAGCAAAAAGGCTATATATATATATATATATATATATATATAGATAGATAGATAGATAGATAGATAGATAGATAGATAGATAGATAGATAGATAGATAGATAGATAGATAGATAGATAGATAGATATATGTTATGCTTATACAAAATATGTATAAATATACAGTATGTTTTATACAATACAAAAATGATGCAAGATATATACGAGTTATTTTGACAAGTTCTAGGCGTGTAGATATTTGTTGCCAAACTGCCAATCACCTTTGAAGACGGTTATTGCCCGTTATCGCTTAAATATTTTGCAGACAATTATTTGATATTAATGGTGGTGGCGTGGTGTGTTGGTGCGGCGAACAAATTGTCTTAAGCTTTTAATTACTCATTCTTAACATTCTGAGTTATAGCCTGGGCGTGTCGGCTTTACCCTCGTCGTGTTATTATTATTTTCGTTTCTGCTGTTACTTTGTTCTATATGAGTTGATCCAAATCCCTCAAGTTAGAGTAAGTCCAGCATTTCATTACCAATGGTATTAGTGACCGACACTGATAAATTCTAGGGAAAGGAGACCAGAATCAAAGAACTAAGAGTCTGTTAAATTTGTTATAATTCAGCTTTGAATGAGTTTTAAGAGAATCTTTAATTTTCTGGTTGACAATGTTTTCCTTTGTTTACAGCAATGCTTGAAAGGAACGTGTATAGTGTGTGATCGTCGCAGTGACCATGACAGAGAGAGTTGCCATGGCGATACCTGCTCAGAAGCTTTTGCAAGGTTGCAGAAAGTGTGTGGAGAGGAGTATGTGAGCTGCACACAAGTGTACGAGTGGTTCAGACGATTCCAAGATGAGACACCCACAACCAGTAGAACTGAGAAAAACATCGTAGATGTGCGTGCAACTGTGAGGGGAGATCGTCGAATGACGATCTGTGAGTTATCCACAGGATGTGCAGATTAGTTGCAGTTCAGTTCAGTCGATTATCAATGAAGATTTGGGAATGAGATGCATGCCTGCCAAGTTTGTGCCAAAACTGCTTTCAGCTGACCAAAAGGACACTCGGGTTTGAAATCTTCTTGATGGGTCAAGAACGATGAAAACTTTTTGGAAACTTTGCGTAGGCCTTTGAGCAGGTATCGCCAAGCTTTTGACAGAACTTGATGCAGATTCTCTGCATGGTCGTGGTCAATGCGACAATCACACGCTACACACGTTCCTTCCAAGCACTGTTGTAAACAGCGGAAGTGAGCTAGTTCGGTAAAACTTAGTGCGCATGCACAGCAGAGTTCAAGGTCAATCTGTGTCAAGCGGCTTCACTCTGCGTGCTAAGCTTCGTTACTATGGCAACAGTCCGGATACTTATTGAAGAGACCATGTATGTATATATATATATATATATATACATATATATATTACTAAACGTTTCAACTACTTCTCCTTATCGCGCTACTAATAGTTTCCGTACATGCGTCCGTTCATCAGGCGTCAATCGCCTCATTGGATGGACAACTCTTCGTATTGGCTTTTACGCAGCTAATTTCTTTTATATATATATATATATATATATATATATATATATATATATATATATGCGTGCGCGTGCGCGCGCGTGCTTGTGTGTGTGTTATATACTGCCCATCAAAGTTTAATGGAATGTGCTACACACACTCTCTCTCTCTTTCTTTCTCTCTCTCTGTTATGTTAACAATTAAATCAGAAGTTCCGCCATAAATGTCTGCAAATAAGTAAAACAAAACACAACAAAACACAAACAAATGGTAAAAACAAAAACCCAAAACGAGAATCTTTCCAAATAAACAAACCAAAATCTTCTCAAGGCTCCTAAACATGTTTGTTGTGGCTTTTCATGTTGTTTCTCTTGTTCTTCTTCTTGTTGTTTATCTCGTTCTTCTTCTTGTTGTTTATCTCGTTCTTCTTCTTCTTGTTGTTTATCTCGTTCTTGTAACATTTTATTAGTTTTTGCTGATACCATTTCTGTTGTTAATGCCGTTGTTGATGTTGTTGCCTTTAGAGCTCACGTTGATTTAGTAATCAAATATTGTTGTTGTTCTTGTTCGTTTTGTTCCTAAATTCGTTGTGGTTGTTGTTGTGATTGCTGACATTTTAATTGCTCTCCTCCTCCTCCTCCTCCTCCAATCGCATTCGACGTTGTTGTTGTTGCAATTGTTTAGACTGAAGTCGGTACTGAACCGTAGAGTTGTAATCAGAAGCATTCCGCCCATGGCCGCTTCGCCTTTTCATACATACTTTTTGTCATGCTAAATGACTGTAGATAAGGTGTGATTTGAGGGAGATCAAGCTACTATTTCATGCTGGCCGAACGACTGACTAGAGGCTTACTCATAGACTAATATCGTTCTATAGTGTTGTTGTTGCTGTTGTAGTGATTGTGTTAAAGAGAGAATAACATGTCTGTTCTGACATAATTGAAATAGTAGACAATCAGGAAATTAAAAATGGCATGTGTCGAGAGAGAGAGAAAGAAATTGAATTAGTGTTAACAAATGTAATGTGTTGTGAACATAAAATGATCAAATTAGAAATAATCAACCGATAAGGAAATTGCAATATTAACTCAGTGAATATTGTAGCTTGAATCAGAATCATTTTAGCAAAACACGGGAGAAAGCTTCGAATATGTTTCCATCTTATTAGTTCTCCTCAGTAAAGCAGAAGTTTTACTACATTTGCCGAATACATATGAGGTTATCATTAATTATATGTGATATATTGTATATATGTGGGGGTGGGGTAGAGATAGCATATTTAAAGAAAAGAATAAATCATTGAGATGAATTACTCTGAGACACCATTCTCAAAACACGATGCTTAAATTGCAAATTTAATATAATCGATATAAAAATAATCTGATAGGATATGCCTTCGCACTGCAAAAAAGGCATTCACTTAATGACCCTTCAGAAAGTAAGGAGCCCCCCCCCCCCCACACACACACATCTATATATAACAGTCAAAACTCTTATTTAAATCGCCAAAATACACTTTACGCACAATTGCATTATATTGCAATACACTTGACAAAATTTCAAGCCTGTCGGGTTTTCAATATAACTCTTGCGCAAACACCCATACAGAGACCAACACTCATATACTCTACATACACGCGCAGGCATATGAATAGTGCATGTGTCGAATTCTGTAACAGTGGATCATGCTAGAGTCGACGGTGATCTTAAGGAACGTATCATTCAGTTGGAGCAACGTAGGATCTACAACTTCCAGAAGTCTTCACTTATAACTCAATTGTTGATGATCAGGACAGTGTCAACTGCCCCGCTGACTTCTTTAACTTGCTAAGAGCATGATAGGCGCGAAGCCAACGATAACTTTCTGATCGGCCATAACCAACAACTACATGAAATGTATGTATGTATTTATGCATTTCCATATATATAAATACACACATCTGCGCAGCCGTGGCTGGATGCTTAAAAGTTTCGCTTAGCAAACACGTGATTTTGGCTTTATTAGTTGTGTGCGTCAGCTTGGACAATTTGCAATACTATAATTCCGGATTGATCGAGGCTTTGCGATTGAATTTGGCAGACAGAAACTGTGAGCTGTTCGTCGTAAATATGCATATATATATATATATATATATATATATATATATATATACACATACATTATACTTATATATATGTTAAATTCAAATTACGATAAACGTAAACAAACAAACGAAGTTTGCTTTTAGAAGCGTTGACATGTCTTAGAAAGTTAAAGAAGTGATTTTAAATTCTCAAACGCAGGATAATGCTAATAATATAGCCTGAACAGGATAAACTACCCCTATTTTGCAAACAAAAAGTGTAGGTGGTTAGCTATATATATATATATATATATATATATATATATAATTGTATGTATCTATATGAATGTGTGGGTGTGCTGTATGGTTCTTTTATATCAATTTACGCATTTTCGTTTGATTTCCTAACAGTTTGTTTTGATACAAAACTTCCAAAATCTACCATCAACATTTTTCGACCATTTCAGACTCATTTTCTGCCTCTTGTAGCAGCAATGTTGATGTTGCTGTTGTTGCAACCATTTCATTTTGGGCAGGGCGTTCACATAACCACAATAATTTCAATTTTGTTTTGCAACGATAGATTTAAACGTCATCGGGGAATTGTTTATTTTTGTTGTGGTTATTGAATGTTTCGTATGTGTTTATTTTAGAAATGTGACGTGATATGTCTTTTCGCCTCCATCATTAATCGTCTATTTTCATTGAGAATTCAAATAAACAAATACAGCAAGCTCAAGAACAATGCAGTGCAATAAATACGTCAGATGTTTCAGTTATGAAAAATAAACGAATATCATAAAATCTGCTGCCTGAATCAATATACGCGCGCACGCACGCACACACACACACACACACACACACACACACACACACACACACAAGCATATATGTACACACATATACATAATTATATACGTATTTAAATGCATACACTCTTACAAACACACATGCACACACACTAACACACATATATACATAGATACATACAAGGTGTGATGGGTAAATTGTCGCCATTTTATATTTTAATTTCGCGCATGCGCATCGGTTGTTTTGATTTTGTTAACTACACAGTATAGTAAGGTCAGTTGGGCACCGTCTGTGAGAAAAATAGCACTACGATGCAATTCACTCTGCCAGAAATTTGGAAACTACATGCTGTACTGCTTGGCATTCATGCTAGAAGCTCCAATACGAACATTTCAGAGTGTTTGGGTGTCAATCTGAGGACATGTAACGAGAGTTATAAAAATCTAACATCATGGTGTTTGGAGTGATCAATAATGATGGCAACGTTATGCCTCCATTCATCTTCCCACACGGCCTCAGACACAATATGGAGGCATACATCAAGTGCCTGAATTAAGTAGTGCCTCTCTGGGTCAAAAGGGTGGCTGCTGGAAGACCCTATGTCTGGCAACAGGACTCTGCACCATTTCACACAAGCAGGAGAACCCAGTCATGGCTGTCAGAGAATTTCTGCAACCACATCTCTCCTAACATCTTGCATCTGACTCCTTAGGTTGCAATCCCCTTGATTATTATGTGTGGGGCGCAGTTGAGCGAGAGACCAACAAAACTTGTAACACCAAAGATGAACTGAAGGCAAGGACTATGGCAGCATTGACCAACTTAAACAAGGAAACCCCCCCAGAAGAGTAGCAAGAGATTCCGAAGTCGTCTGGAGGTCGTGGTTGAAGCCAATGGCGATTTTATTGAATAAATTTACGCTTCAGTATTTCATATAAATGCTTCAGGTATTTCAAGATACTTTCATTTTTTGTGCCAAGGCATTAAAGAGCGAACTATGCATACATACATATCAAGCATATTGGTATATACCTTCAAGATATCTGGCGTTGCCCAGGAAACAGTCGCTAATTTCTTCAAAAACAAGTGGATTCTGAAGAGATATTTTATTCAAAACGGGTTATAATTTTTCTAATACTGATACGGATATTGTTGGGCGAGAGAAGAGGATGAAGTGAACTGATTTCAGCCAAAAAGCGAACCAGAAATAGAGTTATCTATATATTATAATGTATACATACATCAGACACATATACACATATAAGTAGGTTGATCCAGTAGTCTGGTGTATTAGCGAGATACCGTGGCTTTTACAGACTGAAAAAAGATATAGTTTGCTACCTGATAAAACGACCACACGTCGGGGGAAACACCAAAGTAACAGCCTGCTTGCACCCGGCTAAATAAGTTCTATGCTCTACTGTGGTATTGAGTGCTTTTCTCCCCCCCCCCCCAGTTAAAGCAAACGATATAAGCGTATGATATATAAGCGTATGTCTTGAATATGTATATATATATATATATATGTGTGTGTATGTGTTTATGTACATATCCATGAAGATTAGATAGTTTTGGTAAGAGGCAAAGCTCCAAGAGAAACACGCCATTGGTGAATATGATTCAACTGTGAAGAATTTGGTTCTATACAGTGGCATTATTACTTCACACACACACACACACACACACACACACACACACACGTATATATATACATATACACACACATATGATTATATTTATGTATGTATACATGCCGTCGAATAATGCGTGTGTTTGTGTGTATATATACATGCCGTCTGCAAAAAGGACTTCCTGATCACAAATCAAGCTGTTTGTTTGGAGTATAAAATGACAAACAAGACCTTGTGTGTATATTGACGTTGTCTGGAGAATGTTTACCTCAGAAATAAACATAAACATACATACTAACACAGAGATGCCCCCACACACGCACACACACAGATACACATATATAAATACACATAGACACATGTGTACATAAACACATCTGTACGTACTACCACACCGAGATACATACATAAGTACAGTGGAGGGAGCACACGAATACATGTACATATACGAGTGTTATATAAACACACGAACCGATGCACTGACAAATATTGAAATATCCTGCATCATTACATATGTATATTTACGTAATCTATGATTATTTATTATAATATCATTATTTAGTATAATTGTATGTAGAGACACACCCCCGATCTGTACGTCAGTGCACGCGCACTTGCATAATAGAAGACGCGCTTAACTCCTTGCATATCTGTGTCTGAACACACACACACGTGTATTATATATATATATATATATATACATACACGCACACACACACACACACGCAGAAAGCAAGATAAGTACGCACACAGGCACAAAGATATGTATATGATACGCGTATATATATATGTATGGACGTATGTGTGTGTTTGCATACATAAATTTATTTATTTATTCTTTAGAGCGGCGATTCAATTGCTTTGAGTTTCATGCCAATATTTTTATCAAACATATGTGTATGAGTGTGTGTCTTTGTAAGTATATGTATGTAAATATACAGTTTGTATATGCGTGTTTCTGTAGGTATATGTGAGTATGTATATATACATATATATATATATATATATATATATATATATATATATATATATATATATATATATATATATATATACGTGTGTGTGTGTGTGTGTGTGTGTGTGAATGTATATATATATATATGTATATATATATATATATATATATATATATATATATATATATATACAGAGATAACACAGGAAAATCAATGGCTATGCTATGAACTTCATTGGCTTACAGCTGTTTCTGCTGTAGGATGCAGCGGACTCATAGTTGACAGCTTGAATAGCATGTTGCAGCTTCATCGGAGCCTCGAATATGAAGTGCAATTTATCTATTATGCAGGGAAGGCATTGCCAATCAGGTAATATATGTGTGGGGGTGGTATGTGAATGTGTGTGTGTGTGTGTGTGTGTGTGTGTGTGTGTGCGCGCGTTTGCGCGCGCAATGGAAGTGGGAGTTTTTGTGAATTCTTTTTTGTCGTGTTTCAGCTGTTTTTTTGCTGTTTTTTGACCTTTGAATATTTAAAAGATTTTTTACCTATTTTTATTTCTTTTATTTTTGCTTTATTTTCTATGTTTGTTTCTGTTGTTTTGCATCTTTGTTCGCTTACTATGTGGGTTTATTTTTTGATTTGGTTGGTTATTTTGTTGGTCAGTTATTTTTAGCGTTTTGACAGAAAAAGGTCATCCTAAAATTGCTTTTTAACGTAAGGGTGTCCAAATAATTCGAATGCTTACACAGAACAAGTTTTACAGCCACATCATCCAAATCGACCGGGTGAAACCGGGTTTAGCTGCTAGTATATATATATATATATATATATACACACATAAATACATGTTTATATATACGCATAAATACATGTATATATACATACACATAGATGCATGTATATATACACACATAAATACATGTATATATATATGCATGAATACATACATATATATATATATATATATATACGTACATACAATATACAGACTCCTATATGAGCATGTACATATATATATATATATATATATATATATATATATATATGCACATATATATATATATGTATATATATATATATATATATATATATATATGCACATATATATGTATATCTATCTACCTATTTGTCTATATTTATCAGTCTGTCCGTGTACCTATGTATGTATGTATTATCTATTTGTCTCTCTCTCTCTCTTTCTATATATATATATATATATATATTCAAACAAACATATTTATACATACCTAATATATACTTCTATATATACTTATATATACTGATACATATAAGTATATTTTGCTCAACAGGCTTTCAGACTTGGCAATAGAATGCAGCTGAAAATTATTCTTAACAGGAAGCCAAAATGTTTTAATGCAAAATGGCATGCAGTTTACACACACACACACACACACACACACACACACACACACACACACACACACACATTTGTGTATACACATATATGTATGTGTATATATTCATGAAATTTATATACAGACATATGTATATATATATATATATAAGGTTGTACTTGTATGTGCATGTGCATATATGTATATATGTGTGTGTGGATGTCTGTGAATGTATGAGTGTGTGTGTGTATATATATATATATATATATATATATATATATATATATAGGGATGTGTGAATAAGTCTGTATATTATACTATATTTACCTATGCTGCATACCTGTATTCCATTACATAAACATTCATTTTTTTTTTTTTTGAAAATGAAATTGTAATAAAAGAAAATATTAAAAAATCGACAGCGAAAAATATATTTAAAAAAAATATCGAAATATCACGCGCTTTTGCAACACTAAACAATAACTACAACAGCCATGGACACGACTACAATAACCACCACTACGAATAACAACAACAATTTCTACAGCAACTCCCTGCAACGTAACCTTAAAATAAATTTAATATTTTGGAAGCAGCCCAATGTAAAATCTGTATAATGTATCTAAATCAAGAAACAGGAAGAAATTAAGCACTATTTATTTCATGTTGGTTAGGCAACTCCCTTCTTGTGTACGGAACGAAAGCAAATATACAATCTATGGTGGAAGTCCGATGAATTATGAGCAAAAACAAGAGCCAAAAATTATCGTACGTCAGCAAAACGCCGTAATGGCCGCCGACGCCATTACGGCAGCAGCAGCAGCTCTCAGAACCATTTCCATGGTTGTTAATGATTTTTTTTTTTAGTGTGTGTGTGTGAGAGTCAAATTCTGAATGCTGAGGAAACAGTTTAAGATTTTATAACTTTTGCCAATTCCGAGTGTCAAGAATTTAATCTTACAATTATTCCGACACTAATTTTCTGTAAACAGATTGTTTTCCATATAATTTACTTTCTTTTCTCTCCGTATGTTATAATTATCATCATCAAGATTATTTTTCTGCTCTTTCAGTTGAAATCCCGCCGAGTTCGGATTCGATAAAATAAAGTGTCAGACAAGAACTGGGGGTCGATGGTTTCCACTACTCCCCCCTCCCCTCAGCACTTCTGGCCTTGTGCCTAAATCAGAAGCTTTTAAAGGCAGTGAATTGGCTGAATTGTTAGCGCGTCGGAAAAATGTTTAGCACCATTTCTTCCGATTCCTTACGGTCTGAGTTCAAATTCCACTCAGGCTAACTTTACCTTTGCTGTCCAGACAATAACTACCAGTTGAGTACTGCGCTGCATATATTCGACTTCTTCGTTCCCTCAAATTTATCAAATTTGTGTCAAAACTAGAAAGAATTATTACAACAAAAGCGTATATCATTTCAGTTAATTTGGATGTGAGGATCTTGTAGGTGGTGTTGGGACGTGTTGTTGGTCGGTAGTTCTTTGAATTGTATCATTATCATTAATGTTGTTGTTGGTGGTGGTGTATTATGATTATTGTTATTATTATTGTTGAGTGAGAGAGCAGTGCATGCCACCAAAGTGAAACTGAAGTAAAATATACGAAGCCCAGT
>NC_142942.1:24419584-24434584 GCF_046866305.1 Octopus bimaculoides | reverse complement strand
TCGTTGATCGGTTAATTACTTTTACTCTTTCTCGGGAGACACATTCAAAGAGATTTACTCCTCTTGTTTGTGTGTATTTTATAAGAAAAAAACATGCAGCAATTGAAGTAGAAAAAAAGATCAATTTCATACACGAACTTCTGTTTGTTTATTATATGACAATAATAAGTGAGTTGCATGTATTATTTTATATATCAATACAGTAATGGCAATTAGATACAATCTAGATACAATTTGGACGACCTGCTGTGGTTGCTCAATGTCTACCCTGGCACCAGCATTGGCTATGTGAGAACCACAACGACCCATGCATTTTCATTCTGGTTTTTTCACATAAATTCGTTTCATTTTGAAACTGAACAATCAGCTGTGTTTAGTTTAAGGGTCAACCAATGCATAACCGTGAGTTTCTTTGCACTCGGCAAGAAATGGAAACAAAATTGAAAAGAAAAATCATAGTAGTAGTAGTAATTTTTTTTTTTATTATAGACGCAAGGCCTGAAATTTTGGGGGCGAGGCTAAATCGATTACATAGACCCAGTGGTCAAATGGTGCTTATTTTATCGAACCCCGAAAGAGACAAAAGACATAGTCGAACGTGGCGGAATTTGAACTTTGAACGTAAAGAGCGAGAAATTCAGCGAAGAATTTTTTTCTCCGATGCGTTTACGACTCTGCCAGCATAGTAATTGGTGACGGTCCTTGGCGGCTTCAGTTAAGATCTTGCAGTGTTTAACTTTGCTTCCGTCTTTTCAGTCATCCGGTGTATGTGTATGGGCATTAACCAGTGTGTCTGTATGGTGTAGATGTGTACATGTGAGTAGATGTGAATATGTGCACATGTTAAGCGTATGTGTCTGTGTCTGTATACACACACATATATATATATATATATATATATATATATATGCATGTATGCTAGGTTTTCATGTGCGTATGTATGTGAGAGTTTGTACGTGTATGTGCGTGTGTGTGTGTGTGTGTGTGCATAGTTATGTGAGAGACGTTTATATCTCAAAGTCTAACAATGCTTGGAGTGTAAAACAAGATCTGAAGAATGTCTGAAGGACAGACCAGAGAATGCGAGGTTGTTAACCTTTTCTGTTGTTGTTGGTGTTGGTGTTGTTGCAAATGTTATTTCCATTGTCGTCGCTTTTTTTTATATATTCTCATTGTTCGTGTTATTGCTAGTGTTCCCCACCCCCACCCCATGTATACTCGCATTCAATTCTTCTGTAAACGCTTTTTACCATTTATACCCTTTACTTATCCCTGCAATCTATGTAGATCCCCAAATTTTCTGTCTCACTTTATATCCTACCCCTTATCCATCGCCCTGATGAGAAATAAAATAAATCATCATATTCTTCTTATTATTCTTATTCTTCTTCTTCTTCTTCTTATTATTATTATTATTATTATTAGTAGTAGTATTAGTAGTAGTAGTATTATTAGTAGTAGTAGTATTATTATTATTATTATTATTATTATTATTATTATTATTATTATTATTATTATTAGTAGTAGTAGTAGTAGTAGTAGTAGTAGTAGTAGTAGTAGTAGTAGTAGTAGTAGTAGTAGTAGTAGTAGTAGTATTAAGGCGGCGAGCTGGCAGAAACGTTAGCATGCCGGGCGAAATGCTTAGCGGTATTTCGTCTGTCTTTACGTTCTGAGTTCAAATTCCGCCGAAGTCGACTTTGCCTTTCATCCTTTCGGAGTCGATAAATTAAGTACCAGTTGCGTGCTGGGGTCGATCTAATCGACTGGTCCCCTCCCCCAAAATTTCGGGCCTTGAGCCTAGAGTAGAAAAGAATTATTCTTATTGATGTGACGATCAACTTTTCGTCCGTCACTGCTCCGTCCGTTGGTTGCCCCGCCCTCTCCACGCTCACCCACGAACTTTAGTACAAGGGGAAAAGGAAAGAGAAAACGGAATTAATAAACAAAATATTATATGGAAATAAACAAAATGTCAAAACAACAAACAGGAATTAGTAAACAGGAAATGCCAATACAACAACAACAACAACAACAAGAAATAGAAAAAGAGCAGCGACAACGGCAACAACAAGCACAACAACAATTCCTACACCAACAAGAGTAGCGACATCATTGAACGACCACAGCAACAGCAACAACAATAGTATGAGATTCATAAATATATGAGAGGGAAATTCATATCCGAGACGGTAACAACAACAACAACAACAACGAAAATATTACAGTAAAAAAAAAATAACAACAACCACAATAGCAGCAGCAGCAGCAGCAGCAGAATTACGAACGGCATCCAAAAAAAAAAAAGAAATCCAATGCCAATAATTAAATATAGATACGAGCTCTCCCCCACCCCCACCCAATAAGCTTGTTCCCCCACCCCAGTCGCCAAACCAGCCAGTCAGCTTACAAACCACCAACAACAAAAGTCAACACACACACACACACACACACACACACACACACACACACACACTTGTGATCAATTACATAATCACACATACATATACAAGCACAACACGCACACACATACATACGTATTGATACATGCATATAAATATATAGCTATATAAACATATATATACTCACACACGTACACACACACACATATACATACATAGCATGTGTATAATATACACGCATACACACTTAGATGACAAAGTATTCCACTTATTTTGTTTGAGAATCAACCTGACTTAATGAATAAAGTGTTGATTTGGCATTGGGGCAAGTTGCTGTGTAGGCTGGTTTGTCGGTGGGTGTGCATCTATACACACACACACACACACACACACACACATATACATAATACATATGGACACAGATAGGTGCATATATATCTGTATGTATAAATATGATATATGCTTACATATGTGTGTGTGTAGAGAGAGAGAGAGAGTGTGTGTGTGTGTGTGTGTGAGAGAGAGAGACTGAGAAAGAAAGCGTTAAATAGCAAAAGATATGTGGGTGTATATATATCTATGCGTACGCATTTCCACACACTCGCCCACATAAACACTCACGCAGATGTACATGCGTACATATATACACCCGATGTGCGCGTGTGCGTGTTTGCAGTGTTATTTTATCACTACACGATCAAGGGAAAATGTACTCAATACAAGATGTAGAATATATGTTTTGTAATATACACTTAACATGATCAATATCTTCCTTGATGCTAATCGGAGTTTCGGTGTGTGGCCATTTCCTCAGGTATCGCAGACTGGTCTATTTTGAAAGTTTATTTTATCCAAGACATAGAACCCTTCGTTTGTTATCACGAGTCATGTAATCTCTGACCATGGATTTTATTGGAGGGCTCACAGAGGAAGATGAAAAAACGCACGCGATATTGATAATCATACCCAGGGGAATTATTTTTTTATGCTTTTAAGAGACGACCTCCTTGATACCTTTTAAATAATTTTTATTTTACTTTTATCCAATTTGTAAATCAAATTTTATTGGCATAAGGTAGATTTAAAAGGCTGAAAGCTGAATGTTTATTTGTGAAGAAATATCGAAATTAGGTGGTGTTTCTTGTTAACCTAGTATATATATATATATATATATATATATATATATATATATATATATACATATATATATATATACATATATATATATAAATATATATGCATATATAAATATATATGCATATATAAATATATATGCATATATAAATATATATGCATATATAAATATATATGCATATATAAATATATATGCATATATAAATATATATGCATATATAAATATATATATATATAAATATATATATATATATATATATAAATATATATATATATATATATATATATATATATATATATATATATATATATATATATATATATATATATATGTAATATATGTTTGCATATATATATATATATATATATATATATATGTAATATATGTTTGCATATATATATATATATATATATATATATATGTGTAATATATGTTTGCATATATATATATATATATATATATATATATATGTAATATATGTTTGCATATATATATATATATATATGTAATATATGTTTGCATATATATATATATATATATATATATATATATATGTAATATATGTTTGCATATATATATATATATATATACATATATATATACACATATATACATACATACAAGCATGCACATATGTCTGTATGTACGTATGTGTGTATGTATATATGTATAAAATATATGTGCGTGTGCTTTTTCCTATTTGCACTATGTAGGTGACTTTTGCTCTCATATTTTTTTCTGCAAATCACTGTCACGAAACATTTTCTTGTTTTTTAATGGAAATAACAAAATCTACAACAGTCCAAGTTAAAGATACTGACCAGTGCCCACAACAACTGACCACCAGAAGTATAACCATTTCGTTATAAGGCGGAGAGCTGGCAGAATCGTTAGCACACCGGGCGAAATGCTTTGAGGCACTTCGTCTGTCTGCATGTTCTGAGTTCAAATTCCGGCGAGGTCGACTTTGACTTTCCTCCTTTCGGGGTCGATAAATTAAGTACCAGTGAAACACTGGGGCCGATGTAATCGACTGGTCCCCTCCACCAAAATTTCAGGCCTTGTGCCTAGAGTAGAAAGGATTATTGCCGTTTAGCTATCCGGGCTATAATCAGGGAAATACTGCTTGGCGAGTCAGTTCGATAAACCATCATGGATGTAGGGACTAGCGGGCTGGTGCGGGACATGTGCAAACTGGAAGGGTTAAACAGGACATGTGTGTACGCGCACACACACACACACACACATAGAAGCTACATTTTGTGTTCGAACCCAGCCGACTTACTTGTGGAGATTTACAGAATAGTTTCGCTTCACTTATATATAACGGATTCTGCTACCGTGACTCTCGTTCTACCGTATCCGTTTTGTCAGGAAGAGCAAACAACCCGAAGAACAAAACCGTGGAGAAAACGCCGTAGAAAAGAGAATCCGGAATCGAGTCAGGGTGCTCCCTGATGGAACAGCCCCTCATCTCCCAGCTAGTTGACCCCACCCAACTCGATTCATTCATGTTAGTGTTTATACTGTTGTTGTTGTTATTGTTACTTAATTTCTTTCGTATCTGTTTCTATGTCAGCTACACAAGATTTAGAATTTAGCTTTGCAAAATCCCCTACTCCACAACCCCCGTGCAATACAGAAATTATTCTTTTTAACTCCGGTTTTGTTGGAACTCCTGGAGTCTTCTATGCATAGCGGGCTTGCTACCTGCAGCCTACAGTACCATACTATCCATTCTTTTCAACTAATTCCTTCCTGATTATTCTGGCCATGCCAAGGGGGCAAACCTTTTGCAACAGTTCTACTTGGCATTCTATTCCCATTTCCTTTATATTCCTCTTGATGCCTTCTGATACTGTCCCCAAGGACCCAACAATAATTATTTCGAAGCAATTTAGTACACTTGATTGTCCGGATTAATAAAATGTCGGAAGGGATGAGTTACGGTATTTCTTCCGTATTTTTAAGGTTCTGAGTTCAAAACTCCACCGAGGTCAGCTTTGCCTTTTATCCCTCCAGGGTCGATAAAATTAGTTACCTGTCACTCTCTATCTTAAATGTAGCCGACTAAACTTCATCCCTCAAAAATGCTGGCCTTCTGCCTAAGTTAGAGACCATTATTATTACTATTATTATTATTATTATTTTCGTTGTTGTCGTTCTTGCTATTATTCTAACAAGCAGACAACATCTCTAGCACATTGCGGTTGGCTGTTTGTTTGTGAGTTGATTCAAGAATGTAATTTGAGATTTGCAATCAAGGTTTCACAGAGGCCTTATCAGGTAAGATAAAGACACACCTAGGAAATCGTGGCAAACTCACTCAACAAACTCACTCACTCACCACCCGTTACTGTCGTCTATAGTAAAGTATATAATATATATATATATATATATATATATATATATATATGTGTGTGTGTGTGTATGTATTATATATACTATATATATTATATATATTTATTTACATTATATAATTGTGTGTGTATGTATGTGTTTACAAATTTGAAAGCATGTATGACAGTTCTGTACATATATGTGTGTATGTATACGTATATATATGTGTTTGTGTGTGTTATTTGTAAAATTACGTAATTTTTTTGTGCATGTCGAATCTGTAAGCGGAACAGTAAAAATATGCAAGTATTTATGACAGCGCAGCACATTTTACTCTTCCTCGTTGTTGTTACCGAAATCCCAGGAATGTAGTTTTCTCCCTTTGTTAAAATAATCTTCTTTATAGGAGCAATTTGAATAATTTAAAAGAAAAGCAACTCTCACTCTCTCTCACTCACTCACTCACTCACATACATACATACATACATATATACATAATAAATATCTGTCCTCAGAATTCGATGATGTACATCAACTTGAATTCTACATCTCGTTTTCGGTAGGGTGGAGGCGGTGCTGCACATCGTAAAATCTTGCAATTCAGCAACACGACGTGCAATACGCCATGATTAAAACAGCAAACGATTTTGATGAACGTCTAAAGATTGTTCGGATTTTAACTGGGCTTGAATACGAAATGACGAATTATTATTTATCTGCAATGCAATATGTAACATGACACACACACACACACACACACACACACACACACACACACACACATCCATACTTGCAAACATACAAACATGCATACGCACAAACATAAATATATGTATGAATGTATACATATAGATACACACATACACAGGTACATTTTACTCTCCTGTTCTGGCAAATAGATATTACAATGAATTTACTCATGTACTTGCATAAGTAAATGTACACGTATGTTTGTAAGCATGTTTGTATGTCTTTATGTATGTATAGTATGTGTGCTTGTATAAAATTCAGTAGATTCAACAACTCTAGATTTAGATGTAAACATCGCACAAAGAAACAACACATATATTACATAAATATGCAGCGAAACTTGATAAGACGGAAATTGTGCAGACGCCCCCCGTTTATGCATATATATGTATGTATGTATGTGTGTGTGTGTATACAGAGAGAGAGAGAGAGAGAGAGAGAGAGATAGAGAGAGAGAGATAGTGAGAGAGAGAGAAAGGAAGATATGATTGTATACATATACTCATACACACTAAGATATATATACATGTATAAATATGCACAAATATAAATATATACATACATATTCTTTATGTATAAACACAAAGTATATATAGTGAAATATATATATATATATATATATATATATACATATATATATATATATATATATATATTCATATACGTGTGAACATGTGTGAGTTTATGACCGGGTCTACGCGTCGACCATCGCTAATCTAAAAGAAATTGGTGTCGTTTACTTTGTTTCCCTGTCCCGTGATGTAGCGGTTCGTCATATAAAAACTGGTAATTTGTGCTCTAGAAACACAATGTGGGTCCGTACGATTGGCTTAACCTTTCAACGGGTCCCGCAGGATTTATGGGGCAGCGTTTTTAACTCGGAAACATTTTATCAAGAGAAGATATAAATTGCTCCTGCGCCACATTTGCTCAGGAAACAGTACTCAAGACCAAGTCTTCGGCGGAGAATATTAAACCAGGTCGAGTTGAAATAATTCTTGCCTTCTGTGTTGATGCGACCATTTAAAAAGAGAAAACAACATAAACCGTGGATCGGTGTTAGTATACCGAAAATCAGTTGAAAGGTAAATGGAATTCTTAAAGAAAGAGAAACGTTTCAAAGCTTTGCTCCAGCTTGGTCGTGTTTAATGAGTGAAACAAGGAAGAGAGTGAAGAGTATATCTATTACTAGAGCACTATAAGTCGTGGGTGACAGCTTTCGGAAATAAAGGATAAATAATTATATTAATATGTCAAACATTGGAAGCACCAGATAGTCTGGGTTTCGATAATCGTTAAGGTGCTCTACAGTCGGGGTTCAAATCACACCGACGCCAACTTCAATTTTCATTCTTCTAGAGTCAATAGAGTACCTGATGAGTACAGGTACTCTGCTCGTCTCACTCGCCTTCTCTTCTACATACAGACATATACAGGGAAGGAATGAACACGGTTTGAAAGAGAAAGAGATAAATAATTAGATACGAAGATGTGTGTGTGCGTGTGTGTGTAATCGCTTGTTTATACGTTTGTCTACATCAGTACACTAAACATGCACTGAAGAATGAACTCAATACTAGTGAACAAGTAGAGCCAAAACTTACAAATAAACACTCGCAATTTGCAATAAATACTATACACGCATACACACAGGATCATGTTGAAGCAGCACCATACACACACACACACACACACAATTCACATTCACACACACATACACATACATATACGTATGTACATATAAATTTATATATAACCACACACACACACACACACACACACACACACACACACACACACACACACACAGGTAATGCTATATATGTGTGTGAGCGTCGTGTATTACATATGTGTTTTGTAAAGGTGTCTGTGTATAAACACAATGATGGATATGCATACATGTACGTATTTATGTGTGTGTGTCTGAATATATATACATGTTTGTGCCCATTCCCATACATACACACGCGCGCACACACAAACAAATACATACACATATACACGATGTATATAATGCAAGTATGCACATATGTATGTAGATCTATGTATGTTTGTGTATACATGATTGGTATGCGTTTGCCTGCTGATGGTGCGTGCACTTCCTACCAGCCGTATCGCCTGTCGGTCGGCCTCGAGAATATAACACATTTTAACGTTGTTTGCATGAGCTGATGTATGTTACATACCCTGCCACTCTTCTAATATATACGTTTATAATGAGCATGTGGCGACACCTACATTGATATATGTATGTGTGTATGGATGTATGTATGTAGGTAGGTATGCTTGTATCTGTGTGTATATATGCATACATGTATGAATATATTTGTATGCGTGTGCATACGTATATATGTGTATGAATATATATATATATATATATATATATATATATATATATATATATATATATATATGCGTGTGGGTATACTTATATATATAAGGCGAGATAATACATACAAATAGTAATGTATATACATTTGCATGTCTATCTGTAGATCTAGCTATCAATCTATCTATCTACGTGTGTGTGTGTATATACATATATATATATATATACACACACACATACACACACACACATATATGTATATCTATGTAAATGTTTGCGCACTCGCGTGATTGCGCATGCGCAAATGCTTATGCGTGCGTATTAGTACGGTTGTTCGCTTGTACAATTTACCGCTATATAATACACATATATATATATATATATATATATATTCATATGTATGTGCTTGTATATATATATATGCGTACAATATAACGGTAGCATCAATAACATATGTACTTGTGTGTGTGTGTGTGTGTGTGTGTGTGTGTGTGTGTGTGTGTGTGTGTTATATCTGTATATGTTATGGTACTCTAAAAACATAAGTTTTATCCATTAGAAACACACGCGTAAGCACATATATATCACATATGTCGTGGTTTATATTTAACAATAACTCCCACTTCTCTGCCTTTTTTTTCTCCCTGCGTACACACACATGCACATATACACCCCCACACACACAGATACACACTTACATACACACAAACACACACTCACATATTCATATCAATATACATATATTGGATATAAATATACATGTATATCATGTTATGCATTAATTTATCTCTCCCTCGATTTCTGTTCTTCGCTTTCTGTTCGAAATTATTGTATGTATGTATGTATGTGCGTGCGTGTGTGTGTATGTGTGTGTACAAACATATATACATACATATCTACACTCTAATGCTGCTTGTTAACTAGTTTTGATTATTTAACTTTTCTAAAGGAATGCCATTCTGAAAGTCCTCGTTCTCTAGAAAATTCGTATAAATTCTAATTACGATATGTTTTTATCAGAACATGATTGTCAAGTTTTTTTGCTCATTGAAGATATCGCAATTACACATATAGCAGATAATGCCATTCTGTGCACACCTGTTCAGACGATGTCGATTTGATGGAGGTGGGGAGCTAATGTACAGCGCAAGCATTTGATCACTATAAACAGATCGTTTGTGAAGATCGTTCGCAAAAGAGCTGAACGTTCATACGTCGTCTTCGACGGTGTAGGGGTCCATCGTATAATGATATATTACATTATATTTTACTGGTTTCATTTTGAGGTTATGGCCATGCATCAGCACCGCCTTTTGTATAAATGCTAGTTTATTTCAAAGTCACTACCCGTCCCTCTCACCGGGTTTCGCATTAGTGAAGCAATGGTTTTGGAAAGGCTACGCTTCTATGCGGTTTTTTTTTTTTGCTGCGATCTGGGTTCATTTGATGCTTCATAAAAACGTTTTTCTAAATGTTCTTTGAATACATCCACGTTGGGGAAAGTTAAGACACTGTACTGATGATGCCCATTGCGACAGAAACACGGGTCACCATCTACTGACCTCCACTCCTCTTGTCTCCTGACAAGCAGACAGTCTTCTCCCCAACAGCATGTCGTTTCTGGAGAAATTCTTTAATTTCAGGTTATCTTCCTTGTCAGTTCCTGCTGGAATATCTACACATAAAGACGTGTGTGTGTGTGTATTTTAGAGATTAGAATATAATGATAAAGCTTGTTAAGATTAATTTGTCCGCTAGACCGGACATTGTGCATAAACGTGAGTCGTAGACTAGAAGCTGAAGTGGCATAGAAGGATGCCTGTGCAAACTGAGCTCGTTTATGTATAGAGTTTCTCCATACATACATACATATATGTATATACATGTTTATACGTAGATAAAAAGTTAGATAGATAGATAGATAGATAGATAGATAGATAGATAGACACACACTCACATAGAGAGAAGGGCAAAAACACATACACACATAAACAGATGTGCAAATGCACCATGTATCCTTAGATGTATACGTGATATACTGACATTCCTATATAAAGTTCATCGATGTATACACGTATGTGTGTGTGAGTGTGTATAACATATATAGACAGATGTATATATATATATCTGTATATATGTATGTATATATATATATATGTGTGTGTATAAATATACGCACATGCGCACACACACACACACACACACACACACACACACACACACACACACACACACATATATATATATATATATGAATGCATAATAATAAAACGTTCTCAGTTGCCTCAGCCCTGACCCCCTTCGCCAATACTCCACACATCTCACATGAAACATAAATAGATTCCTCCAAAATCTCATAAATGGACATTGCTATTATCTCTGTCTGAAACAAAATTCCGCCCTCATTAACCCCCTCCCGGGAACAGGATAAATAAGAATCTCTATGCCCCACTGATCCTCATATTGACAAAGAAGCCTTTATGATTTTATAATTGCTAAACCACTTTACCCGTTCGCAGATTACCAAATTAAACCCGCCGACCTTTAAAATGTTACCTAATCACAAAAACAGCCAGTTATACCTTACATTCTCCGTCGACCTGCCCACGCGAATACACAAACTTCCTGAATGTAATCAACATAAAAAGCTCCAGCTTCAAACAAAGAGAACAGAAACCCGAACATTGAAGCAAACCACTTTCACCAAAAAGAGACCACACTGCATTGAGCCATTGCACTTCTAAAACTTCAGTTTGAAAACTAAAGAATCCTACCGTCTGATGATTCCCACCGGAGATGATACTACGAGCCTCAGTGAGACATTGAGATTTCCATTATTTAACAAATAATTATTCTTAACCACACAGCCATACTTAGTTGAAGAGTCAGACTTGCAGACATTCTGACGTGCAGACGTACAATTTTAACGCTTTGGATTTGTGCTCTGCAGACGACCGCTGTTTGCTTGACGGTTCAACTTGGCAGCTATTGTAAATAACATATTACGCCTTTCCACATACAATAGAAATATGGTCTGCCCACAACAGCATGCTGTCTGTAGGTACGCCCAAGATCTCAGTTACATCTGTAATCTTTAAAATGATTTAATGAAACTCGTTAACGAACTTCAAATGGAAGGAATATTTCACAAGCCATTGTGTCTCACATAAAAAGCATAACTCTTGTATACATATTTTTGTTTATAAACCCATAAATAATATGTTTAGAATTCGGAATGTGTGTATGCATATATATATATATATATATATATATATATATATATATATATATACATACATACATACACGCAGGCTGTGTGGTAAGAAGCTTGCTTCCCAACCACATGGTTCCAGGTTCACTCCTACTGCAAAATATCAGCAGATCGATCTCCGAGTGTCTAGGTACATCATGGGTACACATCCACCCCTGGGATCCCACTGCAGAAAAACTAAACAATAAAAAAGTCTCGTTAAATAGAACGCTACACAGTCTTTGTTCTGACAATCAAGGCTCTCGGTTCAAATTCCACCGAAGTCAAATTTACTTTTCATTCTGAAAAAAGACTCGTATCAATCCAGAATGGTTGAGTGGTGCGATTGTGAGAACATCGAAGCGGATACTTTGTGATATTTGTTCCAGCTCTTTGCATTATCAGTTCAAATCTCACCCTCGTTAATACTACCACTTGGCACTTTGGCTGCATTAAATGGTCACCATTCTAGTGCAAGCATTCGGCGACCAAACCGGTAACTCTACTAAGCCTACAGGACGAAAACAAACCTTGTCAAAGGACAGGTGAATTCAGTAGAGTCAATTGCCATCCAACAGCTAGGAGTGAGACACACGTTGTCTTCGTTTAAACATCTTTCTTGGAGAAGGAAACTGTTTCTGAATGCCTGCGACTTCATTCGCATTCAACGATGTAGACTAGTTCTTCTTTTGGGGCAAATGCATTCGTTGTTTAGAGAGGCAGGGCCTGTCCCCACTTCACAAAGCTCATAAACAGACTTCGCTTCATATCTAACATCACTATTATGGCTGACGGTAGAAACTTTCATGACGGAACGAAGGCATGTGTCAGCATGAGCGTTAACTCTCTGAACACCTGCTGCAAGAGGCCCCCGTCATTGCCAAATATATGCGAAAGACTCTACGTCCTTAGCAGGACTGAAAGGTAATCTCTATGCTACTTTAAGAGAACGCTCAAAGGACGGCATCGCTTGAAATCAATTTGCAGTCATCATGTGTATACTTGTGCGTATATATTTCTATGCATGTGTGTATATATATATGTGCACGCGCACATACACTCAAATAAGACGATCCAGCGGCAGTTGAGCAGTCTTTGATCATAGATCCCAAGAATCCGGAAATGGAAGGGCCTAGGGCTAAACAACAACCACTTCGATAAAAAAAAGATCTCAACAACAACAACGAAACAGTCATCTAAGATAATGCTTATCCAGATGATAGGTGTGTGGGTGTGTGGATGTGTGGAGTGGGGCAGCATTCGCCGATGAGGAAGGAAGAATTCTTCGAGCGCCACCTGCTGACGTCATCTCTGATGTCAACTGGCACCGACTGATATTGCAGTACGTGCACAGAGATATGTTGCAGATTAGTGATGCTGCTGAGGGGGTGGGGGTGGCGACAACGGCAATGATGAGGAGAATGATGATGATGATGATGATGATGATGATGACGGCGACGACGATGATAATGATGATGATAGTGGCAGTGGTGAGATGGAGGGGGAGGAGTAGGAAATATAAAATGAAATGATAATGCTGAAGGTGATTGTACTGATGGTGATGATGATGACGATGATTATAATGGTACTCGCAGTTTCGTCGAGTGTGTGGCTCCGATTGCCAGAGCTGCAGCCGCTGTTGCAATTACTGTTGCTGTTGATGATGATGATGATGATGAAGATGGTTCTGTTTTCTTTGTTGTTTTCTTTGATAATGTTGTTGTTGTTTTTATTGAAACTCAAGCCCTAACATGTTGGTACTGATACCATTTGACATTTAGATATGGAGTAAGTAATCTATGAAATGCAAGTTAAAATATACACACACACACACACACACACACACACACACAAATATCCATGTGTGCGTGTGTGTGTTTATATACATATTCACTTATATAATTATGTGTATACATACATATGGAGATGGGGGTGTATACATGTACAGAATCACATCTATACGCCGACTGATATACTCTCAGTTATATTTACGAGAATATAATGCGGTCGTTATAAGACATTCATATACACTCGGCGTGTTTATATATCCATGCAAAGGTATTCCGTAATCACTTAAAAACACGAACGCATACACGCATAAACTCACGTCCATGCACACACACACACACACACACACACACACACACACACAAATGCGTAACAACATCCTCCCCGCTTGAAATTTGCTACCCTAACGAAGTGACCTACGAAGATATTTACCCAACATCATTTCTGATATGTCTGTCTCTCCTCAGCCCGCCACCCTTATAACTTGCCCAACATCTTGTACAACGAATTAGCAACCGGAATCTACTTCCTCTTCTCAGCTAAAATGTCCAGCCGCCTTTCTACAATCTGATGACACAATATATCGATATTTGACTACTCAATTCTGCATTAGCTAATGTTGGAAACTGTGTATCTATAATACATTAAACGTCAGCGTGAATCTTACTTGCTTGCTTGCACTGTTACTCAGCTAAATCTTTCCTCTTCTGGGGAAAGAAGCTGTTTATGTGTGATTTCGAAGTCACATTCGTTGAAAGCATGCGAAATAACCCGGGAAAGAAAAAAACTACGAAACAAAACTCCTTTGCTGGGAAACTCAGACTTTACCGGTGACCCAACGGCTCACAGGTAGTCTAGTAAAATATAAGCCGAATTATAATCTAGCCCGTACGGTTCGGAAGCCCGCTTTGCAACCACATGCAGCTTGGGCATGAATCTTTTACCATGGCTCCGTGACTAATGTGTAATATTTACTCAAAATTTAGAAAAGTGAGAGAAATATTTATCT
>NC_142942.1:24377084-24414584 GCF_046866305.1 Octopus bimaculoides | reverse complement strand
CTGACCAAGATTCCTAACATTTGCAAAACAAAATTAGACAATACGACGCTGTACTACAGATGACATCATTTGGAACCACAAGAGATTTAACTGAGGCAGCATTCATCCAAACTTTCAAGATCCAACCTCAGATTTATCATCGCATTGTCTCTCTACTACCTTTGTCAAATGAATCACCAAAATTGGCCTTTCATTATTTATAATCTGTACCTGTTTGTTTGGTTATGAAATAAAATTCACAAAACGTGTTTCTGAATTACGTGTATTTACTTTGTATACATATGAGTTGAAAACTTTCTTCTAGCATTCCACTTAATATCTATGTTCCATGCTGGCATGGATTGGAGAGTTATTAATGTAGAAATATGGTATCGTAGCTACTAACAGTTGAGGGTTGCGTAGTCTAGACGGCGTTTTTAGATTTCATTATTCTCTTTAACCCGGGCAACGCCGGGTATTTCTGCTAGTATATATATACTAGCAGAAAGATCGAAACACATGAATATAAAATGGAGTAACTTTTAAATACATTTAACAAAACCTAGTTATGAACAGCAAATCTTTAGACTGTGTGTTCATATTGTAAGGTGAACGAAAGCATAAGTTTGGTAGGGGACGGATGTGACAGTGAAGGGAATCTACGTCTAAATGTAAAACAAGATGGTGTAGAGAGGAAGGTATGGCTTTGAGGTGAAGATGTTAATTAAAATGTAAAATATAAGCAAAATTTTTCACAAATATATTAAAATCGGAATTTTAAATCTTTTACGATCATTTTCGCTTTTGCCTCAAGATTTGGGATAGCACAAAAATATTTGGGGTAGCGTATATATATATATATATATATATATATATATATATATATATATATATATATATATATATAAGAAAGTTACATAAGATTCCTGAGTGATTGTTTCTTTTGCTATTAGAAAATATAATTACTTTTCTATTTATATATTTCGTTTTTGTATTTGTTTTGCAAGATTCTTGATGGGAAATCATATGTTGAAACAGATGTTGGGAGTGTCATATTGCCAATAACAAACACACCAGCCATTATTATTATTATTATTTTTTTTTTTTTTTTAAGGCGGTGAGCTGGCAGAATCGTTTGCACGCCGGACAAAATGCTTAGCTGCATTTCGGCCGTCTTTACGTCTTCAGTTCAAATTCCACCGAGGTCTAATTTTCTTATCCTTTCGTGGTCGGTAAAATAAGTACCAGTTTAGTATTGGTACTCTCCAAACAATTTCAGGCCTTGAGCCTATAGTAGCAGTAGTAGTAGTAGTAGTAGTTGTTTTTGTTGTTGTTTTTATTGTTGTTGTTGTTGTGGATGCTGTGTTAGTTGGGATGTTGTTTTGAAGCTTCGTAACAACGAATTTCTTCAAATTCAAGATTTTAATATTCTTATAGATTACAGACTGATACATTTCCTTCTTTTACAGGAAGGGAATGCGTGTCTCGATTCCAACATTCTTCAGCTTCTAAAACTGGTAATTTTTGTGTTGTGCCAAGAGCGTTAATTATTAAATGAAAAATCTCTTCACCTTTCTCAATTTTATTTCTTCGTTTCAATTTCTTTGGTTTCCATTCTATTATCATTTGTTTTTCCGAACTCTTTCATCTTTCAGTGTTTGTTTATTTTGTCTTCTATAATCATATCTGGTCCCACTCAATATATACGATGGTGGTGGAGGGGGACTCCTGTAATTCTTTTTCTTCGTTCCTCCTCCTCTTTTTCTTCTCTTCTTATTATCATTATCTTCTTTCAATTCTGCTTCCATTTCTTGCCGAGTGTCTTCTTGACACCTAGGGCAGAGACACTCACTGTATACATTGGTAAGCCATTAAAATAAACACACCAGATTGCTCATTTATAAAGTCATGTAATAGAAAAGAAAAGGGGAAGAAAGGCAGAGAAAAAGGGGAAAAAATAGAGATAAAAAAGTAAACAAAGAAAATAAAGGGGAAAAGAACGAAAAGTTACAGCGACAATCTTTTGCACTTACCGCAGGGACGGTAAGGGTTAGGGTTAGGGATAGGGTAAGGGTTAGGGGTCATTCTTGAATGATTTAAAATTCCTTTGTTAATCAGGGAAGAGCAGCGCATGCCATCCACATTCGCTCAACAGATTAGACTGTTGGAAAGGAAAAGAACCCTAATATCGGGCTACAACAAGTAGCCTTAGATGCCAAGAGCCTGCTTATCGGGTTATAGCAAGTAACCTTAGATGTCAAAAACCCTCCTAAGTATCCTGGCTGTCCCTAATAACACTGTTTTCTGCAGCTGTACTAAACTGGGTTTTATACCGTATAACATGAGAGAGTTTCTATAGGAGAACATAACTTATTTTGGCATACAGGTAAATCTTTTGTTAGAGGGACAACTCTTTTGACATGAGGGACAATTCTTTTGAGAAGAAACTTCGGGTATCGATATGAAACCCTGACTATATAATTTACATTAAACACACACACGCACACACATACAAACAAGTTCCTGAATCTATATCAAGAAGTACTTTCGTGGGCTAGATTGCTCCCATGTCACATTTAATCCTGTAGATATAAAATCAAAGTTACTCTAACGTTGAACACCGAGTGACTTTCATAAGACGATGCAGTGTAACTTGTAACTTGGTTGCCATTTGCAGTATATTCTACGAGCAACCCATGGAATCTCCCACGTGCGGCAATTAAACATGAAGCGTGTAGGATAATGTACAATACACATTCTATCTCGTGGCCTCTAGAATTCCATATCCTGAGGCAGATGTTCTTTTGTTTAGTTTTCTGGACAGAATTCAGTTGAAAGTCGTAGCTATAGATATATAAAGATTTTGTGGGACAAGACCGACAGTGGTGGTGGTCACCTACAGGTGAAATTTAACAAAGCTGATTCCATTTTTTTTTTCTTCCAAACGTCACTATTTTTTATGTTAATAGTATCATACTACATTCTGCAAGCCTAAGCACGCTCCGTCACACACACACACACACACACACACACACACACACACACACACACACACACACAAATATATACATATATATATATATACACACACACACATACATTTATACATTCAAGCATATATATATATATATACATATATATACATACATATATGTATGTGTGTTTAAATATATATCTAGCTCTCCCTCCTCACATATATATGTATATATATTTATATGTACATATATATGTATAGATATAATATATATATATGTATGTATATACTTATGCTTGTATATATGTATGTATACGCGCTAATATCAGTTGGTATGCGCGTAATATATCTGCTGGCGGCCATGATAAAATATATAAAGCGACTCGTTGTTCACATACTTTCCAACAGATGGCACTTTAGTATATTTTGTTAAGGCACGCTTGAGCTCCTACCACGTGACTTAACTGAAATATTTGCATAATTTGTCTATGTTTCGACAGCTGCAGTAGGCATTATATCTCGGATGCTTCGTGGCTGGATGACAAACATCTAGCGATCTGTATGTATGTGTGTATGTAAGTAGGTGTGTGTGTGTGTGTGTGTGTGTGCATCACTACGCACTTACAAATGCAAAGATACATTCACACCACATCCCTCTCTCTCCCTCTCTTCTCTCTCTCTTCATGTGTGTGTATATATATATATATATATATATATATATATATATATATATATTGTGAGTGTGTGTATGTGTGAACAAACATTATATATCCCCACTGTGGTTTAAATAAGAATGTAAACACACCCATTCGATACTATTCTTTTGTGCGTTGAAGCAAGACAGAAAATCTGACGGAACGTTGCATTGTTTGTGACCGATCCTCAGAAAAGTCATTTTCTTCGCAGTTTCCTCTGCCAATGGGACTGCACTATATTACTGACTGAAGAAGGGAACCGCTTGTGTTTTCGCTAATGGGTGATTGGTCAAGAAGCGCTGAGGGAGACGGCCCTGAACACCGAGATGGTGTGAGAGCCATTGAAAGTGATCGGAAGAGGATTGGTTGTAATCCATTTAAACCACTTTCGACGCTGACGAAGTGCAGAACCGCAGTTAATGGCTGTATTAAAGCTAAAGAATCAGAGAAAAGAGAACAGCATTTGATTCTGTGCTCTCAACAAGCTCACATGTCCTAATGAGAAGAAAAGGTTATTGAAAGGAAGATGTGTTAAAACGAGCTCTGGAGTTGGAGCACATCACGGTTACGCATCCTCTTCCGGCTACTTGTGATGTGCTGCCATCCCCACGCAATCTGTGGAGATGGAAAATAGCGAATGACAACAAATGCCGATGCTGAAAAGTTGGCACGCTAATGCATATTCTATCTAAATGCTCCATGGCGCTGAATATGTATACATGCAGACATGATGAAGTCCTCAAAATTCTATATAACGTTGCTTAGAAGCGGGTGGAAATGATCAATAGTGGAAAGAAACTGCAGAAGGATAACAGTAAACGGTTTATCATGATGGTTTCCCAAAAGAGGAGAGAACTGTGAAAAACAAGAAGTGGGATAGAGCTTGCGAAGCAGCCATTGTTGTGTGAACGTCGGTTTCCAATAGCAACAAAGAATCAGCTAAATATGAGGAAGGTAAGAGAATATACCTTGTTGAATGAAGACAATAGATGCAGCTTAGGCAAAGGAAGACGAGTCTCGTAAGATGCTAGAGGACTGTTTAGAGGCTGGTTAGAGTGCAGTAGACTTTCTTGTAGAATGTAGAAGCTCTATTGGAACCAGACTGAGAGCATGGCTGCTATCAGTTTGTGTCAATCATCGTCAAGCAAACACCATATTGAAAGAGATCCAGGCGACCGCTGAGATAGCCAAACATTGGATATGGCTGAAAAGGAACGATGAAACCTGGCTGGAGAAGTGATGCGTGACTGTAAGTTAGGTGCCTGTTTGCCGATCTGGCAAGTCTACGCAACACCGCAATTTGAACGGTACTGATGATCCTGAATTGGACCTAAGATCGAATAATAGTCCGTCGATCCAGTAGATAGGGTCAGACGTAAGTCGGGAGAGGATGCGTTTTAAAGCCGTTGAGAAGGAAACGGTGCACGTTCTCTCTCTCTCTCTCTCTCTCTCTCGATGACCCTTGAAACCTGATATCAGGTATACGGAGTTTTTTTACTGACTGCACTTGCACGAATAAGCTGTTTTTACGTTTCTATTTACATACTCATATTTGCACACACCCATACATGCACATATGCAAACATACATACACATACAATATGCACAAATCCTTTCTTTTCTTTCCTTTCCTGAGCGTCCAATAACACTGTACTTTTTCCACGTCCTCGCATTGTTGTTTTTTCGTGTTTTTTCTTGCTTGTTCATGTTTAAATTGACTATATATATTTAGATACATTTATATAGCTATGTATGTACATATATTTCCACACACACATATATATATATATATACACATATACTATTAATATACACATTTTTAGACACACACATATACATATGTGTACACACACACACACACACACACATATGCATGTATTCTTGAAGGCATAACTGTTAACTGTTGCTAGGTAAAAGTGAAACAGGAGATGATTTATCTTGCGATGAATGTTGGCTCAACTCTTCTAAACTTCTCTTCAATTTGTAAATGAAGAACACCCGAACCAAATTATCTTTTTATCAAAACAGAATTGCATCGCTGTGCGATATCCAGAAGGAGATTTCTGATATCATTGGGTATCATAAAAAAGATGGAATGGATATCATTGTGAAGTCATTCAGGGTAAATTCGGTTCACCGAGTTCGGTCAGCAGAGGATAGCATAGAGAGCTAGAAATATATTTTGATTCAAAATCCACCCCACAAGGAAAACGGTTACGTTTTTTTCTGTTTTGTTTTTCTTACAGGAACCGGGTGTCATGGATTGTTTGTTATTGTTTAAATTGTTGTTAAATAAGTATAAAAATAAAAATTAATCGTTATTAATAATGTTGTTGATGTTCTTCTTGAAAGAAATTCAGTCAAGATTTGAGAGGGCCAATCTCTGGACATGGCTGGAAAAGGGTGATGAAACCTGGTCAGAGAAGTGATGCACAGGTCTTTCTCTCGATGTCATTATTGTGCACCTGTCCCCGCCTCACTCTGAGATAAGACCTCATTTTCTGGATCAACAGGCTTCGCTCAGTTATCTTCTCTTTGTTGATTCTCGTCTCTCAGTGGTTCGCCTTCTCCACTGTAGCTTGGATATCACTCACGATGGTGTTTCTTGACGATGAGTTAGACCGAGTAACACCAATCGCCTCACACTGTTTGCAACGCATTTATTAATTCAAGGAACTTGAAGTATTTCTTTTATTTATCTTTTTAGAACGCTGAAACTGGATGCAGATAAAGCTATAAATATTAGCGTTTAGATATTTATTTTAAAATCCCCTTCGATAGAAAAATTTCTAGAATTGCTTTGGTCCAATAATAGAACTGTCAGGATTACAGAAGTAGGCTCGAGAGTGACAGGAGCCTTTCGACTTCTTCCACTCAAAGGATTTTTAATTCAATGTTTACACATTATTATCATAGCTTTATATACTTCGAGTTTCACTGGCCCCATAAAGAATTATATATATATGGTGGGGGGGGGGTGCATTTGCATATGAAATCTTTGTCCATTTAAATAATCACCGATCTAATTGAAAATCTCATGCCTATGTAACTGCTGACAGTTTTGCACATATTCCATCAATTAATGTTTAACCAGTTTACAAAACTACACGAATATTAATTACAAAATGTCTTACGGTCTACTGAAAACTAATTTACACCGAAAATAATATTACATTTACGAACGTGTGAGGGTGTCTCACTGTGTGTGCCCCGTATGTATATGTGCATGCGTATACACAGACACACACACACATATATATATATATATATATATATATATATATATATATATATATATATATATATATATGTGTGTGTGTGTGTGTGTGTGTAGATATATATATATATATATATATATATATATGTATATTAAAATGAGAGGTATATAAAATTATTTAAGAGTTCGTTTCGTAGCAGTGTGTGTGTGTGTGTGTGTGTTTAAGCAAACGTCCCAATAAATCAAGTGAAATTCCGTGATTCGATTCGTTTGCTGCGTACGTTTCTTCTCCCAGTTTTCCTCGACAAACCCGTCCTTTTCAGCCGAATTATTAAGAGATTTATGTTGCCCTCATTACTTATGCGAGTACGTATATTTCCACAGCGTTGTATTTATCAATATACATACGAATGCTGTGAGTATGTAGAAAACACTCGCTAGGGTATATTATTACAGTGATACATAAATATACAGACGGATAACCACACACTCTTATTACATAAGTATGTTTGTATATATATATATATATAAGTGAGGTGGAATCCCTGCTTATTCCCACCAACATGTTATACATGAAGCAAATGGTACTCCCACTGGCCAGGGCGTACAATTTACTTCATCTCTGCTTCACAAACAATGTAGATCTCATCTAGAATGTGAAATTGACACGGACACTAATCTCGGATCACAATGTGATAGAGCTGACCGTGTATGGACCAAAGGAACCCACAGACATGCAGCCTGTGAGAAGCACCCAAAATCTATCCAATCTGAACTACCAAAAAGCAGACTGGAAAATCAACTGAGAGCGAAATCACCAAACGGGATTGGTCCCAATGTCTCTCTAAACCTGACATACACATGACATTGAAAATATTTGATGTCTGTAAAGCAAGCAATATGCTACAAGTTTGTCAAAGAGAGAAGGGCCACTGCACATAAAAACAAGATTCCTAGAGAGAGAAAAGTTCTTATAATTCGGCATACAAAGATAGCAAACTGCTTCAATAGAGAACTCAACTGCAGAGAGAAACCCCACCTGAGAAGAGCACTACTGGAGATTGAGAAACAACTGAAGCACTCCCATGAGAAGGAAAGAAGAGACAGAGGCGCTTGGGTCATAAAAAATATAGTAACAAATCCAAGTAACAGAGAGAGAGGAGAAAAAGAGAGAGAGAGAGAAAGAAAGAGAGAGAGAAAGAAAAAGAGAGAGAAAGAGAGAAAGACAGACAGGCCCAGTATTGTAGATTCATATCTAATATAGACCAATACTGTTTTGTGTGTCAAAGTTCTCTTCACAAGAAGCACCAACTTAATTAAACATGGCTGAATCTCCATCTTTTCTCTGTGATTCCTGATTCTTTTTTGGTGTTTCATTATTGTTTTGTCTTTTATGTTTCAGGAAGTAAGAAATATGCGAGCAGTTAACAGCAACAGGAATCCTACGAAATGTATACGGAGAGGCACACACACATACACACACATATATATATACGACCATATATATACTTCCATATACATTCATGCACACTGATACATACATATACCCATACCACACATGTGTGTATGTGGTATGGGCACATGTATGTAAATCTGTGTGGGTGAATGGACGCAATACAAATCAAGATTACTATCATATTTCATTTGTTTGTTTTAGGATGTTATATACACACACACACATATGTATGTGTATATATATATATATATATATATATATATATATATATATATATAAATTTTTAATCGGCAGAAAGTTCTAAAAGAATCAAAATGACCGAAACTTACTTGCAAAGCATTTATCAAAATGATTAAATATAATAGAAAGAATATACACTTCTATTGAGTTCTATTTATCTTGCTCTTTTCGTAAAAGTATACATGTACATATATAACTACATGTGAATCGTTGGCGATATTTTTCCTCCGTCTTTCTTTTCCCTCGGACTTTCCTCTGTCTCCTGTTTCTGAAGGAGAGCTTTACTCGAAAGGTAAAACTTTCTTTCCTTCCTTGAGCGTCTTATTAATACTTTGTATGTACCACGTCGTCGCGTTGTTGTTTGTTCTTCGTCTTTTTGGATTTACTATTTTATATATATGCATATATACACATGCATACTACATACGTATGTATGAATCTCTTCTTTTTCATTCTCTGAATTCTTCCTCTAAAAAAAGTGACTGGATTCTAACGAACGATCGCTGGTATTTTGGTAAACATTAGTAAATCTTATCTGTTGAATTTTTTAAAAACCTTGCATGTTTTCGCTGTTTCACTCACAGACTGAATTTACAAATAAGATTTTCTCTTCATTCGTCCTTTAAATAATCCCCTTTCTAGACTCTTTTTCCTAAGAAAAACTTTCTCCTTCTCCAATTCTAACATAACGAAGACTACCAAATTCTAAAGAAGCAAATCGGTTCTACAGTTGTCCGTAAATATTCTCTTTCTTAAATGTTTTATGAGATATTTAGTTACTCGTTTGCTGATCTGCTTTCACTATGATAATACATAGTTCATTCTTTCCGGATCGATAAAATGAGTACCAGTTGAGCACTAGGTGGTGGTGGTGGTGGCAGTTGCTGCTGCTGCAGGGCATATGGTGTCGCACTTTAAGATATATCAGAAATCAATGCACCTTACTTGTGTCCCCATAACACGAAAACGAATTTCAACTTGCGATAATGTTTGGCGCTGCTGCATTCGCCTGTTTAAAGTGAATAGCGAGACTATGAGAGTGAACGCCATAACGTGGACTTCTTCGCCCTTCGAAGATTGGATTTCAGTGAAGACTAAATCCATATTTGGGCTGCCTCGCGATACGTCAACAGGGAATATATAAGCGTTTGTGTGTGTGTGGTGTGTGTATTATATATATATATAATGTATATATGTACATATATATGCATAGAAATATACATGTATATATATATATGTGTATATATATATATGTGTATGCATGTATATATATGTGTGTATGTGTATGTATATATAGACATATATGATGTAGTATTGTGTTTCCAGTTGCACATAATGACACTATCAGTCAAAAGTTTATACTTGTATCTCCATGTGTGTGCATATGTATGTGCTAATTTACACGTCTTTATATGTATCTGTGTGTGTGTGTGTGTGTGTGTGTGTGTGTGTGTGTGTGCGTGTGTGTGTGTGTGCGCGCGCGCGCTCCGCTTGTTTCTTCTCATTAAATCGAAACGTCTTAATTGTTATCCGCCAACACATTTCTGCTTATTTCATTTCTCATAAAAAAATGTGTTAATTTACACACTGACAGGTTTTTGGTAATTATATTCGCCATCGTCTCACCTATTTTCTTTTCTATCATGTATACAAACGCATACACATACATTCACACATACATACATCATATATACATATATATATATATATATATATACACACACACTCATATATATACACATATACATAAATATGTGTAAGTGCGTGTGTTTGTGTGGTGATGATGATGATGTTACTGCTTCCGTCATCTGAGTTCTTGTCATCGTCGTTGTTGTTGTTGTTGTTGTTAGCGTAATATAACGTTTTCCATTTTTTTGTTTTTGTTTCTTTATTATCATATTACATAGTGCGCTATATTTATTTTTGTATTAGTATTGATAATAATAATAATAGTAATAATAATTTTATTTTCATCACTGTCATCATCAACATCGTATTGTTATTATTATTATTATTATTATTATATTATTAGTAGCATCATCATCATCATCATCTGCTCTTAGTATTAATTAAACTTCAAAGATAACAACCACATTCCTTTCTTTAGAAAGATGTAGGAAATCCTTCGATACCATTCTTGAAAGTATATTAACTTCTGCTTAAACAATAAAGATTAAGAGAATGTCGACTAACAGGTAGAGGAAATTCTGGAGCTGTCGCCAAAAAACATCAGAACACCAAATCGCAAAAAACGTAAAAAAATGCCAAAACGGCAAACGGTAAAATATTAAAATGTCAAGATCCCGAATCGCAACACTTCAATTACCATCAAGGTTCTGACTGCAAAATAATGGTATCTAATTTGGGAACAGGGCCAAATAGTTCGAGGGAAAGAAGAGGGTTAGTTGATTACTTCAACCCCAGCACTTGGCTGCGGATCTATCCTATCGAACCGAAAAGATGAAAGGCAAATTTGACCTCGGCGGTAATTGAACTCTGAAATTAAAGAGCCGGAAAAAGTGCCACAAAGCATTTTGTCGAACGCGCCAACGTTTCTGCCAGATGCCTACCTTTTTAATAATGACAATAACGATAATAATTCTGCCTATTATATGCACAATACTTGTAATGTGTGTGGGAGGTGACAAGTCGATTGATTCGACTACAGTGCGGAGCTCGTATTTATTTCAACAATCTCGAAAGGATGAGAGGTAAGTGAACCCCGGCGCAATTTGAACACAGAACATAAGGATTCACAAGACCCTGCAAAGCATTTTATCTGGCGCGCTCATGATTCTGCCAGATCGCCGACGAGATGTGTGTGTGTGTGTGTGTGTGTGTGTGTGTGTGTGTGTGTGTGTGTGTGTGTGTGTGTGTGTGTGTATATATATATATATATATATACATGCACACACACACGCACACAGCGTATATTTACAAATATAGCTGCATAAAACAGGATTATATGCAAATGAGTACACATGGAAATATATATGCAAATAGATAAACATACATATGCACACACACATGCACATATATGTCAGCGTATATATATATATGTATGTGTGTTGTGTGTGCATATATACAGGGTGGGGCATAAATACTGTTACAAAATAAAACACAGATTTATCCCGACAAAAATTTATTTAACAACCCAATATTACAAAATATGCTTTGCAAATGCCCAAGGAACAATATGGTGTAACTTTTATTCAAAATGTTTACCTCGTGCCTTCACAACACTATGAAGTCTTTTTGGGAAGTCATCTATAGCAGCAAGCACAACATCTAAGGGTATTTTATCCCAGCACTTGGTCAATTTTTTCTTTAGAGCTTCAATATTTTGGCAAGGAGTAGAGCAGGCTTCATTCTCCAGAATTGACCACAAACAATAATCAAGAGCGTTAAGATCAGGTGATGAGGGAGGCCATTCTTCTTTGCTGATGTAGGACGGACAGTTGTCTCTACACCAGTGTTGTGTTAATCGAGACGTGTGGCTCGTCGCCCCGGCTTGTTGGAAAGTCCAAACTTCATCACCGTACACCGAATTGCACCATGGTACCAACGTGCCTTCCAGAATGCCCTCGATGTACCGTTCTTTGTTTATCTTGATTCTTTGAGGGACAAAAACAAGTGGAGTTTTCCTTCTTTCAGAAATGGCTGTCCAGACCATCACTGATGCTGGTTTTTGGGTTCTGAAAACCTTTCCTGCATTACCAGGTATTGCCTCAATACTTTCAGCAAGGATTCAGTCATTTTGATGATTGTGAGACTATTGAACTGAGAATAACTTTTCATCACTAAAGATGATGTTACGGAGCGTGCCATCTTTAATACTGTTCAACAAGAGTCTCTTTTCAATTGTGGGCGTGGAGAGAAGCTGTCTCTTTTGGAGTTTATAGGGTGACAACTTTAGGTCACTTTTGCATATCCTCCGCGTAATCCTTGGCGATGTTTGTTCTTCTTTTGCCATTCTCCTCATGGATCTTCTTGGATTTCGTCTGATTTTTTCCCTAACATTTTTGATGAGTTTAGGTGTTCTGGAGGTGCGGGGATGGCCTGATCTTTGTCTATCTTTGATCGAAGAAGTTTCCTGGTAACGATCAATCGTCCTTTTTATCAACATTCTGTTAATTTTGAGGTTTTTCCCTAACTTGAATATTTCAGGTGGACACATGCCCTTCTCATGTTGCTCTATGATGAATTTTCTCTTCCATTCAACAGACATTGCAACAAAATTTTAATATTTAATTTCTGAAATACAAGAAAACATAATAAACTATCATTTAACTCAAATAAATCATTAGAATTCTTTGAATATTATTATGAAAAATAGTTTTGAACTTTTCTAACAGTATTTATGCCCCACCCTGTATATATATATGTGTGTATGCATGTATATACGTATGTACATTCACCAACCCCACACGCACACTTATGCACACACACACACATATACAAGCATATATCTGTTTGTAAGTTAACGTCAATAAACTTCGCTCGGTGATAAGACTATTTTTGACACTTGACTCTGTAATTGCCTACTGCCTACCCTTAGCACTTAACGTACGTTATCCTGCATCTTCAGATATAGAAAGATAGATAGATAGATAGATAGATAGATACAGATGTATATATATATGTGTGTACACACACACATTCATAGACACACACACACACACACACACACACACACACACACACACACACACACACACACACACACACACTGTGAATCTGAACACAGATTTGTGTGAAAGTGCTCCAGTGTTCATTTGCTACCTTGCAATATACAGTCATACACGCATTCACACTCACTCACCGACGCACACACACACACACACACACACACACACACACATATATATGAATCCGCACACACTCGAGCGCGCTCTCTCGTGCCCATAAACACAGATGTGATGGTAAGGTCTTTGTGACACGAAACCTCACCAGAGGCTATCTGCTGAGAAATGTTCTGATCTTGCCAGAGAGTTTGGTGGCAGCAGCTGCAAGTTAAGCAACAATAACAACAGGAACAACAACAACAACAACAACACAAACAACAACAGCATCGGTAACACCCACAGAGCAGCATATAATATAATATCCCAGAACACTTCTGCCTCAGAGCAACACCCCTTTCCCACCCCCAGAACATTATGATAGCAGCGCAGAGCATTGCAATGTCCCAGAACGTAATGATAACACCTCCAGAGCACAACTACACCTCCTCAAAACATTATTGCTACACCCAAGAATACAAGTAGAACACCTTCGGAACACTTCTGCAACGCTCAACACCATAACGCCTCTAAGACACTGTTACATCGAGAACGATTGCAACGGCGCAGCGCTTCAGAAGGCAGTCACAGGCGCAAGGTTCGCTGCAAAGCACAGTCACCGCATCAGCCGCAGACCATTGCTCGAAAACCCGCAGGAAACAAACGCGCATCGCCGAAACATTACTTCAACCTTCCAGAATATTATCAACATCAAAGCACTACAATGCCACAACAAACCTACTGTTACAATAGCCTGTCTCTTTAAGGAGCGCACTGCACATACGCACACCAGAGTAGAGATGAAGCGGTGGGAGATCCAAGGCATGTTGCACTGTCGGCATCGTCCAATCTGTTTCTCTTTTCTTGTAGACACTGCAGACGTATCACATGGGGTGGGAGTAGTTTGAGGGTCAGGACATGTTGTACTCCCTCCTCTCTCCATCAGGAGTTGCACATTCTGATATACAAAAGAGCATTTAACGTGATGCAGTGAAACAGTGGAAATATGCTGAAATCAGCAGTTTGTCTACTCCCGGAGAGACTGTGCAGTGGGGCTTATTTTCCCAGTTGTACCCATCTTGGATACTCAAACACTCGTGCCGATACTTATCATGACAGTCTGTAAGTATTGACCCCCCCCCCCCCCCCATACTTTCACTCCTTTTCGTGAATGTCTCCACCGTATCCTGAAAAACTGATGCGATCAGAAAACCATCAATGATTCGGGAACGAATGAAACCATCCGAATTAGAAGAGACAACTCACCAAAACCGTCATGGTTGATTTGTGAGTTTGGAACCGTCAGACGTAGAAAAGCAAGTCCGATCAACAAACCAGTTCTACTGTGACGTGTGTCACGTTTGAAAGCACACATCCCCACGCACACACACACACAAAAAGAAATAAAGAGACATCCGTCCAGCAAACTACCTCGAAATTGTCAGAAAGAAGAAAGTAAACACGAGAAAAGAATTATAAACGCGCCTGGTTGAATTGCTGCAGTTCTTCACAGCCCACAGACTTCTCTGATTGTTCTTTGCCGGTTCTGCTCCTGGTTTTCAATATTAAAAACTATTTAACAGAATGGGTCCCCACTACGCCCTGCCCCGTCTCTTTTCCTTCTTCACCGAGAAAGGAGAATTTACGCAATTCAAAGAGTTTTGTTGTTTAGTCTAAGGTTAGTGCTAACCAAAGAATCAAAGATACAAATCTATGATGAAAGGCATGCCAGCCATTACCCACTCATCTTATTTTTCTGTAGTATTCTGAGAAGTGTGGTGTTAGTGTTCTAGCGATGGCATTGTGTGAGGGATGCGGTGTGTATACGGGTCGTATTGGTTTGTCGTTTATATATGTTCGCTCTAACTGAAGGTGTATTACGCTTAAAGAGGACGGCCAGTTTGGTCAGCGCAGAGGGTGGCCAAAACCCACGATGCGCCACTGTGTTTTGAAATGTTGTGGTAATGTTCTGGGATATTTCGTGGTATATGTGGTGCTCTGGTTCTGTGGTTCGAATATCGTCTGTTCACTACCAATTTACAGGGGTTGATATTACCCCAGAAGGGCCGTTGTAGATCCATAGCATAAACATTTTTAAACACCAACGATCAGACGGTGGAAGTCTCGTCGAGGATCTTTCTGGAACGTCTTTGGTCATAGTTCTGCTCATTTTGTACTCACCTGGGGTTAAACAACAACGATTAGCTGCTAAAAACAGCAGTCAAACCTCCACCAAACTGCACCACACAGATTTATAAACGGGGAAAATATACTCATTGGGTAATCTTGCCTAATAAGTGAATGTCATGGGTGGAACCTGTTTGGTCAGTTTGCTTTGGCCGGATGACCTGGAGGTTAATCAGCAATAGCAATAGTGCCACCATCAACACCGCCACCACGCCGCTACTACCACCGACATCACCACCTCCTCTACTACCACCATTACTACAATTACGACAATCAGCAGCAGCACCACCACCAACATTATAATTACTATCACCCCTACCTCCATCATCACCCATCACTACTACAACCAAAACCATTACTGCCACCAGGCCCACAACCACTAGGATTACCACCACCACCACCACAACCACACCACCACCATCGTCACTACCACCACCACTACCTCCACCACCATCCTGCCTTCACCATCCCACCCCATCAGCACGCTACCACCACCACAGTTTCCACCATCCTCCACCACCACTAACAACACCCACAACAGCTAGATTATACACCTACATGAGAGAGAGAGAGAGAGAAAGAGAAAGGGAGAGACAGAGAGAGAGAGAAAGAGAGAGAGAGAAAGGGAGAGAGAGATCCGTTTGCTTCTCACCTTATACATGCATCCATATATGTTGCTATGCAACAGTAAACGACTTGGTTTAACTTACCTAACAACTACTACTATTACTACATTTAACACTATTACCACCACCACCACCACTACTACGACGACGACCACCACCACCTACTTTCACTACTACTACTACTACTACAACAACCACTACTACAACAACTACCACCACTACTTTTACTACTACTACCACTACCACCACCACTACGACGACGACCACTACTACTACCACCACCACTACTACTACTACCACCACCACCACTACTATTACTACCACCACCACCACCACCACTACCACCACCACCACTACTATTACTACTAGAGCTGTAGCCACACCCGTCAGTCACAAACACACATACGCCGACGTTATGCATACACACATGCAAACATTACAGACACAGTTACACTCACACGTATACAAGCATCATACACACACAAACACACACAAACCTGTTATAATACGCACATATACACACGTGTTACACACAACACTTACATCGACTTTACAAAGACACGCATACGCATGCATATTACACACACACACGTTGAACACATACGCACATATTAACCACAAACTTCCATACACATTCACACATACGTGCATGTACACAGTCTTGCTAATACACACGCACACACACATCTATATACACACCTACAAACCATCCACAAAGTTACACATTCGTACATGATATGCACCTATACAATTCTACAAATACACACACACCGACACACACATACGAATAACGAATACACAAATACGTGTGAGTGCGTGTGTATGTGTGCGTTCACGTGAGTGTGTGTGTGTGTGTGCAGAAAGAGAGAAATAAAGATAAATAGAAATTATACGCGCACACCTTTACCATTCCGTACACACACACACACACACACACATACATACATACATACATACAAGCAAGTCAACGAAGAGCGTCTATGTAGTTGCTTGATCTCCTTGAAATAGCAGCCAAAATCTCCAACCATTTACATCTCATCGCCATAAAAACTGAAGGATAGGTTAAAGAATGTTCTGAGTCCACTGAGTATAGAAATAGGAGTGGATGGCCATGGCCAGCACCGGAGAGATTGGAGATCTGTTCGATAACAAAACACACACAGATACATATACATACACACGCACACACACACACACATGCATACACATACAAGCACACACACACCCGCGTGCACAGGCTTTGCACTCACTCCCGAACAGACCGATTTGTGTCGCGGGTGAAGAAACTATCGGTTGTAGACGGATTCTTTATAAGATGCAGACTGTAAGAACTATCCTCATTCTTATCAGCATCACTAGCATCATCATCATCATCATCATCGCTGCCACCGCCTTCGCCACTGATATTTTTCGTAGTTCAAATCTTTCAAGGTATTGGGAAGAAAAATGTTGTGGAAATTTTGTGTGCGTGTGTGTGTGTAAGTTTGTTTGTCCGTACGTGAGTTTGTGTATCTGTCGTTGTGTGTGAGTGTGCGTGTTTGGGTGTGTGTGTGTGTGTGTGAACCTGCCTTTGTGTACGAGTGTGGGAGTTTGTGTATGTGGGTCTGTCTGTCTGTGTGTGAGTGTGTGTGTGTGTCCCCTTTCCAACAATGCAAAAAGGGAAGTAAAAAGAAAAAGGGGAGAGTCGGTCGAAGGGAGATAAACGAGGTGATATTTAAATGTCTCACAAAGACAAAGTAATTAGTAAAGTTACAGCCAAACATTTAAAATTAAGGGCGGTAGGGTGGGGTATGGGACAGCACTTGTTTCTTATGAATAACAGATTGAGAAAAAAGAAAAGAACTGTTCAAACTTCTTATATTAGAAATGGAGAAATACATTTGAGAAACCTGAGGTTAAATTGAAACAAATGCATTTTTAATGAACGTCTGTTGAGAAGTTTAAGTTTGTTGTAAAGTATAAAACTGAATACGTATCTGTCGCTTTCGTGGTCATTTCTGAGGCGAGCTCTCAAGTATGTAGTGTATCTTTTAACACTATACGTCTTGAGAAGGTTTTTTTCCCGCACAGGAAACTAGTTTCTGGCTTTTGAATAACACATATACTTATGTATGCAGTATTGTGTGTTTATGTATCTGAAGGTGCGTGTCTTAATGGTTAGGGCATTCTACTCACGGTCCTGAGTTCGATCCCAGACAGTGTATTTTGTCCTTGAGCAAGACACTTGCTGGTAAAAATGAAACCAGTTTTGTCACATCGTATGTCTCCCTGCTGGATCTCCCTGAGGTACGCATATCTGTGGAGTGCTCGGCTACTTGCACGTTAATTTCACGAGTAGGCTGTTCTGTTGAGCTTATTAACTAGAACACTCGTCGTCGTAACCGACGGAGTCCCAGTTACTTATATGAAATACAGCGGCAGCGTATATTAGATTAATTAAATCAGATTTGATGGACATAAAACTATAGTTATGTAATTGAATTCCTTAGCTGTAGCAAGTGCAGTATATTTATTCTTAGAGAATCTTAACATGTTTACATATCGTCTGCAATCTCCACGGCTAAAGCATTCAAGTCAGTAACAGTAGATTTATCTCCATTATACATGTTTTATGCATTAATCTAAGAAGTAAAACGACGTGGATTTTACGATGCTGTAAAAACTGTTCTCAGAAGAAAACAAGTTGCTTTTCTTGGTCTACATTCGTTCGAATGTAAATAACAACTAAACTAGAGTGGAGGTCGTTATGATAGTAACCTTCAACTAAAAACTTACTGAAGTAATTCCTTTTAAACTAAAGAGGATAAGCACTTAATTTAGTGTGAGAGAAACAAAGGAAAATATAAAGTTTTAAGCTCAGAAATTATTGCCCAGCGGAAGTGTGAAATTCCGAAGATTACGTAATGGGAAATAATTGAGGAAAGCTAGTGGTTCAGAAAATTACATTTGAGCGATGATAAGTACAAATGTAAAAACATATAAAAATTTGTTTTGAAAAGCATGTATTCCTATAGCTTTGAGTCAGTAGAAGTAAAAGTATACTTATGTACAAGCTGCAGATTACTGCTATAGGCAGTGAGAGACTCTAAGGGGAGCTGAAGAGCAGATCTTCAGAGAAACCCTACCCCTCATGCAAGTATTTCGGCCTTCAACTTGAATCAGTACATGTAAACGTATATACGTATGAACGAGTATGTTTAAATATAACTATATGCGACTATATAAAATTTTATAGTGTGAAGTAGAGGGGGGGGTTGTTTTCAAGTGAAGACGGGAAAGAAAATATGTGTAATAAATGTGAACATTTACAAATATAGACATGCCCTTATATATATATATATATATATATATATATTATAGAGAGAGAGAAAGAGAGCAATCTGTATATCATACTTAAAGCAGATACATCGCTGAACGCCTTCTAGACTGTGGTATTCGTCTCGAGAAAACATCTCTTTTAGACGAACAATGTTAAAAGGAAACAAACAATAAAAAAAGTAGAATAGCAGAGATGGCAATGCCACCGCCTCTGCACGACGAATTTTGTCTGCTGCTGATATATTTCTGTTTTTTAAATGTTGTACGTTCATAAGTCATAACGTCCCCGGACGAATATAATGACGAATTTGCTTTAAGGCAGTGCTCCAGCATGACCGCAGTCAAATGACTGAAACAAGTAAAAGAGTAAAGGGTATAGATGCACACACACACACAGATTCACAGGCGAATGTGCATCGAAGCATTTGTCTAGAGACATAGATACGTAGTAGAGACCTAGAAACGTGAGTAGAAAAACTAAGAAACCTTTGGAAGTATAGAGGAGTGTGGGCGGAGAATGAGTATCAAGTAATATGGTTGAATCAGAATGTGGCGAATGAAAGACATCTGAAGGAAGAACACAACCAGAAAATGTTAATAAGGCTGAACGTGATACACCGGTCAACAGATGGCAGCACAGTTTGGATGATAGAAGTGAAACGCTTCAAAGACACAGTGAAACAAATCCAGGTACGATAAAGAAAAGTATAAGATTCGAAGCATTAAACAGCTTTCCTTTTGTTTTTAAAACAAATAAAAAGGAGTTGGTTCGAGCCATCAGAGTGATGAGAGAATTAAAGAAGAGAAGAGGAGGAGTCTTTTGAATAAAGGTACGAGTGTGAGCAGGAATGAGAGGGTAACCTTTGAGTGTTGGGGGGGGGGGGGGGGCATTACACTAATTAGTTTAATACGAGGCGTTTACAATATTCTATTACCAATTCGGTTATAATTATCTAGAAGTCTTAAATGTTTTATGTGACTAAGATAACATTTTCTGGGTGTTTGCTGAGAGGAAGAATTCTAAAGGAAAACATCCAGAGCTTTCTTTTATGGCAAGCTTTGTATTTGAACGAACATTTCTTAACAAGATATATATATTCTTTTAAACTTTTGTATTTCTTTATGTGGATTATGATTATAGAGAAAGAAAAGGTCTCCTTCAAAATGCAGACTCGAAGACTTTACGTTAGTTCGTAAACATAATCCTGAAATCAGGAATTTCAATACAATTGTTATCTTCGCAAAAAAATTCTAATCATCCACCGGTAATTCTAGAAAGTTCAGTGGTCAGTCTCAGTCGCCAATCAAAATTATAAATTATCAATCTAATCAAATTTCGTGTTCGTATTTTGAAATTGAACCTCTGCGTGTGTTATTATATAAAGTCACCCGTGTGCAGGCGTGTGTGTGTTTGTGTGCATTGCATTTGAATAGTTAGACAAACATACACCCATAAAACAAAAACATATTTTGACGTTTTTTAATAAAAACCCAAGATCAAATGATGGCATGGGGGGTGGATTGTGGGGTGGTAGGTGGTAGTAGTGAATTGGTCGTTTTACTCCCGAAACTCCTGATGTGGAGCTACTCAGAGATAATTATACAGCAATAGGCAGACTGGAACTTGAAACGGGTACTCGGTATACGATACCCGACACACACTGCCCAGTTGTCCTATTTACAGGTAAATTTATATCCGATCCATACACATACAGACTAACGCGTACACACACATAGTGGCCCATTCACTCACACACATAGAATAGAATAGTAAAGACTGACACACACACACGCATGCACGCGGCTACGTGTCCATATGCACTTATATGCCCACATGCACACATATAAACGTGTACGCACACACACACACAGAGATTACGCTTTATGTATTGCGGGTGTGTTCACACCCAAAGGTAACGAGTGAAATCATTGCTACTGTCACCCAACCGAACGACGATTCCCCTGCTACTACTACCACCACTACTGCTGCTGTGGTTATATCTACTAATATTGCAATGACAGTAAAAGTAGAGGAGGAAATGACGGTAATATGGTGGTGGTGGTCGTCGTATCTGCTATATATATATATATATATATATATATATATATATAAGCGCGCACACAGAAATGACAAGGTATAAATGATGGTCATTACATACTTTTCTTTATCCCGTAGTTTTTGTGTGATTGTGTGCGCGTGTGTGTAAGGTCTCGCTCCCATCTTTGGAATAAAAAAGTTATACCAACCACCGAACTGGATGGCACTGCATAATACTCGAATAAGGACCCAGTATTGCAAGAGCTTGGGTTTCAGCGGACTCCAACTGTGTAATATCGAACCAAACAACCTCAAAGATTTGCGAAGTGTAGATGTGGAGACCTTTAAAAAGCATCTGGACACATTTCTACCTGAGATCCCAGATGAACCTACATCGCCGGAGGCACAAAGAAAGGCGGCTCCGTCCAACTCGCTTCTTCATCAAAAACAGTAGAGAAAGGAGACCCTCACACCCTTTCTCTCTCTCCCCTTCTCCCCTCCATTATATATCTGTCTACATCTCAAAATATACGCCACCAACGCCAGATTTCCTGTCCTCAAGTCTCTTCTCCAACTCCGCAAAACCATCATAGCCATGTCTCACCGCCAACACCGTTTCTTATTTTTTTATTGCCCACAAGGGGCTAAACATAGAGGGAACAAACAAGGGATTAAGTCGATTGCATCGACCCCAGTGCGTAACTGGTACTTAATTTATCGACCCCGAAAGGATGAAAGGCAAAGTCGACCTCCGTGGAATTTGAACTCAGAACGTAACGGTAGACGCAATAGCGCTAAGCATTTCGCCCGGTGCACTAACGTTTCTGCCAGCTCGCCGCCAACACCGTTTCTGCCACCAGCACGCCCCACTCCCGCCTCCACCATGCCTCAATATGGCACCACCACCACCACCACCACCACCACCATGCCTCAATATGGCACCACCACCACCACCAACACCATGCCTCAATATGGCACCACCACCACCACCAACACCATGCCTCAATATGGCACCACCACCAACACCATGCCTCAATATGGCACCACCACCAAGCCTCAATATGGCACCACCACCAACACCATGCCTCAATATGGCACCACCACCACCACCACCACCACCACCATGCCTCAATATGGCACCACCACCACCACCACCAACACCATGCCTCAATATGGCACCACCACCACCACCACCACCACGCCTCAATATGGCACCACCACCACCACCACCATGCCTCAATATGGCACCACCACCACCACCACCACGCCTCAATATGGCACCACCACCACCACCACCACGCCTCAATATGGCACCACCACCACCAACAACAACAACAAAGCAAAATCGCCATCACCACCACAATCAGCATTACTACTATCGACAGTCCCACCACCACTAGGCCTCATTATCAACGCCACCACCACCACCGCAACCGCCAACGCCACCACCACCGCAACCGCCTCCACCACCGCTGCAGCGGTCGCCACCACCTAACAATCATACAATAAGTAGTTTCTGTTGAAAGATCAGCTGCAATAGTCTTTGCTTCTTCGAGGATCCATTTTATTGTCTTCATTCTATGAAGACGAGGTTGTATTCCTCTGTGTGTTTATATGAGAGAAACAGAGAGAGAGAGAGAGAGACAGAGAGAAAGAAAGAGAGAGAGAGAGCGAAAGAGATAGGTGGCGTTACTGTTGGTGATAAGAAACAAATATGGACAGAAAGAGAGAACGAAATGAACGGATCAACAGGCACAAAGAATATTCATGTATGTAGATGAAATGATGGCGGTGGATGTATGCGTGTGTGTGTGTGTGTGATCGTTTAGAAGATAGATAGATAGATAGGTTGGTAGATAGATAGAAAGACGGATAGATAGATAGACAGACAGCGAGACAAACAGGGAGACAGAGAGAGAGAGAGTTAAACGTGTTTACCTATTTAACATTCAAATAGGTACAAATGCACGCATAAACACACACACCCGCACCTAAATATAAAGAAATGTGTACTTGTGTGCACATCCGTGAGAATGTATTTGCTTGTGTATGCGTGTGTATACATGTGTGTGTGTGTGTGTGTGTGTGTGCTAACGTATATATGAGGAAGCATGTCGTAAGATATAAGAAATTCAAAGGAATGTGTGTCACGCAATACCTTAATGAGAAGTCAAAGCACCGGTGTGTGTGTGTGAGTGTCATTAGGTGGGGACTTGTGCTAGTGTTTATAGATCTATCTTTTTGACAGTTTCAATCTTGATCCTGCCAGCATCCAACTTCGGAGTTAGTTTCCGATTGATTCGTCATCATCTCGTATCAAAAGAGAATCTCAACTGGCAGGCTTCGTGGCCAACGTCACGGTCAGCTCCATGCGTCGGTCACGTGAATCCAGGGAATCCAGGGTCATGTGAATCCAGGGAAACAGTTTTCTTGAAAGAAATTAAATAGTTTACACTCGACCATTGCGGTGTTCAGTATTCCTCCTTCGGTTCCTCATTCCAACGTCCGTTCCTATCTATCTATCTCTCGAGTTGATCTATCTATCTATCTATCTCTAGTTTATTTATCTATCAATCTATCTATTTATCTCTCTATTTTATTTATTTATCTATCCTATCCGTCTGTCTATTCTATCTATCTATCTATTATCTGTCTATCTATTAGAAATGGAATTTTTCATTTGGCTTCGGATTCTTGTCTGAAATACCATTCTCATGTTGCACCCGTACACCCCGTACGGATGGTAATGTCTTCGAGATACAGCAATAACCTTAACAAATATTTTTCTTTTTCATTTCTCACTGAAATTCATAAACATCTTAGTTAATTAAACACTCGTTAGTATGGTAGAATCGTTAACCTTTTTGCCAAACATTCTAGCTTTGATATTTCAAAGATCTACAAATGCCATACAATAATAGATCTACACGATTCCTCCACCCCTCTCCCGCCTCTCGGCACCCTTCACTTCCAAATGCCATTAAATGAATATCAACTGACAATCAAACGAGAATTTGAATTACAAAATATTGTCTCGCAGTACAAATTTTTATAACATACGTGCGAAAACAAAAATGTCATAAATGTGTTGGTGTGCGTAGGTATACACGCACACACATACACACATACAAATACACATATATGTACACATACAGACATATATATATATATATATATATATATATATATATATATATAAATATTCACGGACACGCACACACATATAAAGAAGCATTGGTTATAGAACAAAAATTAAATTTGGGTCAACGACTTTACATACAACCCTATCCCTCAAACATTTAATCACACATAAATAAAATAATACAGATACATGAAATCACAGAAGGTAAAAGTATATAATCGAATAAAATACAAATAGAACGGCCGATCAAAAATGTTAAATATAAACGGTTAAAAATTCAAAAAAACTACCAAGAAACATAACAGACAAATATAAAATATGTAAAGGTAAAAATAAAATAAATATCCACCGACTAAAAAAAGTTTTATCAGGCGATTAAAATATTTTTTTAAAATTTCTTTAAAATTATTATTTTTTTTTTTTTACTATTTGAAAAACTATTTGAAAAAAGTCTTTTACTTACCTCATACAAATACGTCCAGACTTCATAAGTAAAGAGACTTTCACAGGTGAAATTCACAGACATCTTGAAAAAAAGTCTTTTACTCCCTCCACATAAGTAAATCCAAAAGTTCATAATAAGCAGACTTCACAGGTTAAATTCAACATTCACATATATCTCTGGCCATTTCGGGAAACTTAACGTCGCCGGTTTCAAATCCCCGTAACGCTAAACAATTTTATTACATTTCTTTTTATTTCTATACACTTTCAAATATTAAAAAAAAAATTTTAATAATATTTTTTAAATATTTTAATCGTCTGATAAAATCTTTTTAGTCGGTGGACACTTATTTTATTTTATCTTTATTTTATATTTGTCCAGTAGGCTTTTGATACTTTTGAATTTTTTGTCGTTATATGTAACTTTTGATAAACCGTTCTATTTGTATGTTATTAGGATATATATATATATATATATATATATATATATATATATATATATATAAAGAAGCATTGGTTATAGAAGAAACATTAAATTTGGGTCAACGACTTTACATACAACTCCTCCCCTCAAACATTTAATCACACATACATAAAATAATACAGATACATGAAATCACAGAAGGTAAAAGTATATAATCGAATAAAATACAAATAGAACGGCCGATCAAAAATGTTAAATATGAACGGTTAAAAATTCAAAAACTACCAAGAAACATAACAGACAAATATAAAATAAGTAAAAATAGAAATAAAATAAATATCCACCGACTAAAAAGGTTTTGTTAGACGATTAAAATATAGGTTTTCGTCCACCTTTTTGAAAGTATACAGAAATAAAAGTAGATGTAATAGAATTGTTTGGCGTTACGGGGATTTGAAACCGGCAAGGCTGAATTTCTGCTAACTACAGCCAGTTAAATGTTTAGCAATAGACTTTTTTTTCTTTTTTTTTTTTTTAGAAAATTTGGACTCGTCCGTTTCTGGGTTTTTCTATTAAATTATATAAGCTTTTCATAAAAGAGTACTAAGATTTGTTTTTAAAAATGTTTATGTGTCGTGTTGTGATTTTGGTTGAAGAAGGCGTTTAACGCGGTGAGTTCTCTAATTTGCGTTCTGTTGAAATTGTTTTAAGAACTATTATTGTGTCATGTTTTGAAGGAGCGCATGAGTAGAAATACGTTGTAGGAATTTGTTGAGGAACTATTATTATATTGTTGCCGTTTTGTTGGAATTGTTTCGTTGTTGAAAGCCGTTGCTGAGGGGGTTTAATATGACTACCAGCTACGCAGCTGCAGCTAGCAGCGGCCGGCCGACCAGCGACACGGGAATGAGAGAGGTGAAGGTGGAAATGGAAAATCTGAAGAAGGAGGGAGACTGTTTGCGGGTTGACCCACCCAAAGAAGTGATGGAAGAAGCAGAAAAGAAAATTATCACATATAAAACTTTAAAAATTGGCTCCAAGAAAATAGAAATTGCGGAGACTGAAATGATTGAGAAGTGTCTGAAGGAAATCACAGAGGAAGTTGTGCTGTTTATGAGAGGAAAGAAATACGGAACGGTGAAGGTGTATTTCAAGACGAAGCAAGGAGCGAAGAAATACTCTACAATGCCTCTGAGTACGGAAGAGTGGGCCCTTTTACCAGTATATTGCGGTAGAAGGGCGGCGAGAGTGAGGATTGGTAGAGTACCGTTGGAGATATGAAATGGTTGGTGTCAGCAGTAATATATAAATGCAAAGACAAGGTGGATATCATTAAAGTGGAGAGGTCAAGAGAAATCGAATGGTGGGGTTTTGGGGTAGAAATTCTAGCCCATATTACCATACCGGACCTGCACAACATTGCTGAGGAATTAGTGCTTCCCGATGACACTCGTTTACAGATCGTGGTGGAGGGAAGGCAACCCGTATGCTACAAATGCAGAAGTAGAGGATACATGCAAGCGGTGTGTCCTCGCAGAGAAATAATCGTAGAAGAAGACGAAGTAAAAGAAACAGAGGTCTGTGAGGAGGAAATGGTGGAGACCGAACAGGAAGAGGAAGAAGAAAAGCAGGAAGAGACTGAGGAGCATGGGGGGAAAAAACGTATGCGGACTGAATCGCCGCCAAAGTCGCCAAAAAGAAAGAAAAGGGGAAAGGAAAAAAAGATGACGGAAGATGGAAATGATAGCGAGGAACCGAACGTAACTAAGAAAGATGGAAATTATAGCGAGGAACAGAACGTAACTAAGATTGAAACCCAAGATACAAAGCAGGAAAAACAGTTGACAAGACAGGAGAGGTGGCTAAAGTGGTGGACTGCGATGATGGAACAGAAGGAAAAGGCGAAGGCAGAAGGAAGGATAATCGGAAAGGTAGATTTTTAAAATATTAGAACAATACTTTTCTACAGTAGGAATTTAGAAACGGAAAAAACGATAGCCAAGATAAAAGGATTGGTACGACTGAAATTAGAACCCAGAACGTTTGATGATGAAACGAAAGCAGTAGTGGTGGAGGAATGGATAGCGAAGAAGCTGCGAGAAATGAACAGATTTGATTTCCAACTAAGTGGGTTATATGTGGGCTACAACACTTTGCCAAGCGTCGTAACGGCGGAGGAGCTGAAACCATACATAACAACGAAAGAATCATAAAAAGAAAAAGAAAAATGAATAAGAACTGTATAAGAAAACTGCTAAATGAAACTGCATCATATTGTAATTTACTCATTTCATCTCATAATTCGATCTATGTACCCCACGTTTTGTGTTGTCTGTCCTTGTAATGTCCCCCTTCTTTGTAAATGAGGCCTTTGTGCCTGTAATAAAGATTTAAAATTTTGATATTTCTCCTGTTTCCCCGTTTATTCTGACGTGGGGGTCATCGCCATGTTGAGCACCAGTTTTTTTTGGAATTTGAGTTGTCGATGACGTAGAGTTTTTTATGTGAGTTACAAAGTTGAGTATTTTTTTGTTGAAAAATTGAGTGTTAATTATTGCTGTTAATTGTTGATATTGTTCGTGATTTTTGTGTCTTCCCGTTGTGGAAAATGGAGAAAGCACCGGTGGGTGGCCAGAGTCATGCGGCCGCGACTGCAAAAGGAACAGAGGATGGAAAGCTGGAAATAATCGAAATTAAGGTTGATCCGAAGAAGATGAAAGAATGTGAGAAGTTGCTAGCGAAGGTCGGAGACACGCTGACGTTGACACCGCCTGTGGAACTGACAGAAGGTGTAAGAAAGAGAACTGTGGTTTTTAAAACCATGAAGGTGGCAACTAGAAAGATAGAGCTCGCGACAGTTGAGATCGAGGAGTGCCTGAAAGGTATCAGAAAGCAAACAACTTTTGTAACTAGAGGAAACAAATATGCCACTGTGAAGATACGCTTTGCAACAGAAATAGAAGCAATTAAGAACTCTACGGAAGCTATACGATCGGAGGAATAGGTGCTGTTGCCGTCGGACTGTGGCAAACGTGTGGCCAGAGTGCGAGTAGGCAAAGTACCCCCAGAACTAGATGAAGCATGGCTTATGACAGCAATAAAGTACAATATGAAAGAAGAGGCCAAGATATTGAAGGCCACAAGAACACAGAGTGTGGATTATTGGGAATATGGAATCGAACTTACTATCCAGGCAACAGTGGAAGACCTAAATAGAATTGATGAGGAGATAGCGCTACGAGACGACCAAAGATTAAGAGTGAAAGTGGAGGGCAGGCCGCCTACATGTTTTGCATGTGGCGAGAAAGGCCACATGAAGGCGAGATGCCCGCAGAGAGAACCAACAGGAAGACACGAACCAGGTAGTACAGACAGAGACAGAAGAAAATACAGAGGCAACACACGTCTTTTTCTTGTGCTAAGGAGGATAATTAATTTTTCCATCGAGATTTTGTTTGCTGTTGCGGTGTGAGTTCGTGTCTGTCTAACTCTCTGTATTGTACAACTGTTTAAATAACTGTTGGTATACAGTTATTTTCGCCCTACGGGGCGAAAAAAATTCCATGTAAAAAACTTTATTTGTGTTTTTGTCTTTTGACAAATATGGCTACTCTAATTGTAGCGGAAAGTGTCCTTCCCATGGAGGAAGAAAGAGTATGTAAAAGTGTTTCCAAAGGAAAACCAAGTTTTGCACAGGCCGTTGGAGGTGACTCCATTGAAATAAAAATGTCAAAAGAAAGTCTGTATACATACCGGAAATATGTACAAAAGGTGGATGGTGAAACGAAGCTAATTCCACCACCCGAGGCAGTCAACGCAATTAAGGAAAAAATTGTGGTATACAAGGTATTCAACATTAAGGAAAAAAAAATTGCAGAGGCGCGTAATGAACTGGTGGAGCTGTGTTTGGCGCCAATTTGGTCAAAAGTCATTCACGTAAACCGCGGTACAAGAAGTGCAACTATCGAAGTTCACTTCGAGTCGGCGGAAGTGGCAAAGGAGGTTTCGACAGAAACCTTGAAAACAGAACTAATTATGCTGCTGCCCACTTACATGGGAAAACGAACAGCACGTGTAACTGTAGAAGACATACCATTTAGGTATGACGTAATGTGGGCGGCAGCGGCCGTAATCTTCGACGTGGAAGAAAATATAGAAATTTTAAGCACAAGGAGAAGGAAAGCAACCGGTTGGAAAGGTCAGGCGCTTGAGATGATTGTCCAAGCGGAGAACAATACTCTGGAAAATTTGCCCGACAGGGTGTTTGTTGGGGAGGGACATACCATTCGCGTGTCAGTTGAGGGACGGAGACCCAGATGTTTCAAGTGTGGACAGAAGGGTCACGTTCGCTCAGCTTGCACAAAAAATAAACAAAACACCATTAAAGCGAGTGGCGACGCTCCTGCGAAAGTGGACGAGGGAAGAAGAGAGTCAACAGTCACAGTTGCAGTGGAAAGCAGGAAGACGGAAGAAAGTGGAAAGCAGCAGGAGCGAGTAAGCGTGAGGACGTCTGAGAAAATGGTGACGGAGGAGGAAAACGAACCAACACAAACGGCATTTAAAACTGTTACAAACAAAAGGAAGACGCAATCCACTCCAGACTCCCCTCCCCAAACACACAAAAAAAAAGCTGCAAACTTGCAGACAGAGGGGAAAAAAAACCTCCCACACCTATCCCGCTGGTACAACACTCATAGAGCAGAATTTTAAGACCCCACCTAACCCTGTTTTGAAAGGTTGTAAAAAAAACGACAGGATAGTAGCCATAAACATGAAGAACGAGAAGGTGGTGAAATACACAAAGGCCCACCCTCGCATAAAGTTCTTCAAAAGTGGTACGGAGGACGATAAATACCGCTACGCGAGGGTGGCCGAAGAGGATTATAAAGAAAGACTATTTCAAGAACATGTTTTAAATAAATTTATTATAGACGTCTCCAATGACGTCAAGGAAGGCAGATTGATTGTCAGCCCGGCAGCCACCCCAACCCAGAGCCCGGTGGCAACCCCGAAAAAGGGCCCAGTAGAAGCGGAAGGAGTAGGGGAGGATGGCAAACAAAAAGTGCCATGCTCCCTCTCACAACCGTAAGTGTTTACTTTTACCCTTATTTTTTCCGATGATTAAGTTGGGTAGTTTAAATGTGCGTGGAATGAGGTCGAAATGGAAACAAGCTTGTTTTCTGGACGACCTCATTTCACATAGAATAGATGTGGCTGTGATCACCGAGTCCAAGTTGGAAGGACCTGGGGCGTTCTCGCCCCTCCTCAATGGCTACGAGAAATTTATTTCGCCGAGCCGGAGGGGAGGTGCAGGCGTGGTGGTTCTTTTTAAGGAGGACTTGGAGTTACAGATTCGTACTGTCTTTCTGGACCCAAAAGGTAGGCTGGTCGTCCTAGATGTGACACATGAAAGTAAGCAGTCCTTCAGGTTGGTGGCTGCCTATGCTCCTAACGGACAAGGGCAGTCGGTTTTTTTTCGGAACCTGGAGTACTTTTTATTGACGTCTAAAACCATAGTTTTGCTAGGGGACTTCAACACTATTCTCGATGCGCGCGTCGATAGTGTGGGCTCCACCGATAGGAAAGGGAATCCTTGCCTCAAGGGTCTACTAGAGAGTTTTAATCTAGTAGACCGCTTCCGACTGGATGAGCCGAGCGTTCCACAGTGGACGTGGAGTAATAACGACGGCTCACTCAGATCGTACATAGACAAAATTTTTGTTAGGGAAAGAGATAAGAATAGTTTTAGCTGTCCACATTTTTGTATTGTGCCTTACTCGGATCATAAACTTGTGACGTGTGAGGTACATATAGATAAGTGTCATAAACAGAGACCCGGGTATTGGAAAATGAACAAGTCTATTTTGACTTGTTTAACTTTTCGTACCCGGATTAAGGAGTTAGTGCAGAGGGCATTATGTGGCACCATCATTAATAATAGATGGTGGCACGCCCTCAAGAGAGCCATCCGTCTTGAGTCCATTAGATTTAGCAATCAGCTAAGTTTAGACAGGAATAGAATAGAGGGTGACTTAGTCAAGAGTCTAGATGAGGCAATGGAAGCTGGCTCCGCATCCAAAGTGACAGCAGCGAGAACGGTCTTGTACCGACACCTCAATGCCAAACACGAAGGGTGCCGAGTCAGAGCTAAAGTACGCGCTGGGAAACGAGAAGGTATCAACGTAGCCAGATGGGCTCGTCGTGTGGAGAGTCAGAAGGGCAAGACGTCCTGCATTAAGTCTTTAACTGACGAGCAGGGGCGCAGGGTCTATGGACAGGAGGAGATGCAAAAGGCACTTCACCAGCATTTCGCTCGGGTGTTCGGGGAGAGCGGTCCGCTTGAGCGCGGGGAGCCCTTAAGGGATTTCCTAGCTGGCGGGCCTCGACTCTCGGCGCGTGAGACGGAATGCTGTGAGGGCCCGATCACTCCCGCGGAGGTAAGAGAGGTGCTGGCCGGATGCGTCGCGGAAAAGGCTCCGGGACTGGATGGTCTGCCCTATGAGTTCTATCGTTTAATGCCGGACTTGTTTGGGGAGGTCCTGGCAGGCGTCTATACAAACTGGCAGCAGAATGGGAGGATTCCCAGTTCTGTAAGCCGGGGAGTTGTGACGCTGATCCAGACGGACCCAAGCAAGGGGGATAGCATTAGTAATTACAGGCCCATAACTCTACTAAACGTAGAGTTAAAGATTTTGGCCAAGGTGTTAACTAAAAGGTTGACGGCTGTCGCGGAGAAGCTTGTCGGGAAGGCACAAACCTGTGCAATCCCAGGCAGGTCGATCCAGGACAACCTTCACCTTCTTCGCTACACCTTGGACAGGGTTGGGAAATTAACCGGTAAAGGAGGGGCATTGGTCCACTTAGACCAAAGTAAAGCTTTCGATAGGGTAGACCATCGGTACCTGGGGGCCGTCCTCGAAGCAGCTGGGCTGGGCCCAGGCTTTCGCGGGTGGATCTCCGCTATGTACAGCGGCATCAAGTCCACCGTCCAGATAAACGGTTACCTAACGGAGCCGTTTTCGATCATGCGGTCTGTTCGTCAGGGGTGTCCTCTATCCCCGGTCCTGTACGTCTTGGCCCTGGAGCCATTGTTGCGGAGGCTGGAGAAGTTGGGTGACATCCCTAATGAGATTGGATGCGGTAAGTTCACTTCTGCTTATGCGGACGACGTCACTCTCATCGTGTCTAAAGAAGCACAACTACCTCGTGTAGAAGAGGCTCTCCGAAGATACGAAGCGGTGGCAGGAGCAAAAGTTAACAAGGACAAGTCCATCGGTTTGCGCCTCGGCACCTGGAGGAACAAGCCGTTATCGTCCAGTGTCGTTGGACACTGGACAGATGGTCCTGTTAAGTTGCTTGGAGTCTGGTTTGGTTCAAACTCCCAGACGGAGAAGAATTGGAGCGAGGTAGTGAACAAGGTGGAGGCCATAGTTCGGAAGTGGTCCGAAAGGTTTCTGTCCTTGAAGGGTAGAGTGGAGGTGGTGCAGGTGTTTATAGCATCTGTAATCACCTACCGCCTGTCCGTTGTGCCTTGCCCCGATTGTTGGCTAAACAAGCTGGTAAGACTCCTCTTCCGCTTTTTGTGGAGGGGGGGAAAGCCACTTGTGAGGCGCTCCGTGTGCTGCCAGGAACCGCTAAAGGGTGGTTTGGGGATGCCCTGGCTAATGATGCGCAGACATGCGTTGAGGCTGAGACATCTCTGGTGCCACCTGGAGGGTGATAAGGTGTGGAGTCCGTTGGCGGAGGAGTTCTTGCCGCGACCGGCCTCGCTGGAAAGATTTAAACCCGGTCTCATTAAAAGACGTAATTTGACTTTATGGCAGAAGGAGTGCCGTCAGGCACTCTGGTTTATCCACAAGACGGGCAAGGCTGGCTGCGGGAATACCACCTCGGTGTTCTACAGAGGGCTAGTGGAGGGCAAAAACGATGACGTCCTAGGAGAGGCTCTGGTGTTCGACGAGAACCAACTTACTGCACTGTTTAGTAAAACCTTCAAGTCGGAGTACATGGATAATTTCCAAATATCTCTGACTTGGCTGTGTCACAGGAATGCTCTACCTGTTCGCGAGAAGTTATCCAGGTACGGTTTAGCAGTGCCACCGACATGTCCAAGATGAGAGCGGGACAGTGAAACTGTTCTACACGCTTTTGTACATTGTCGGCAGCTCTCCAGCTTGATAATTTATGTAGAACACGTGTTGTCGCATCTGGGACGAGTACAGCTGTCGGCTGGGTCTATGATAAAGATGATACCGCCAACTGGACTCTCAAAGGAAGGTGAGGCTTGCTTTTTCTGTACAGTAGCAGTATTGAAAGAGTGCATATGGAGGACAAGAATGGAAGGTTTGGGGACAGGGTCCTACATGTCCGGCCCTGGATTGCTGAATTACTTCAAATACCATCTGAAGAGCAAAATAGGGCTGGTAAAGAGAACCCTGTCAGCCAGAGTATATGAGCAGAGATGGAAGGAAGTGGTGAAAAAGGTGGTTGTAAGTCACCCAAACTAATCATCGAAAATAATAAAAGGCAAGCTGCTGGGCCTTATAGGCTGCCGGGTTGAAAAACCCAACCCTTCTGTTATTTTATATACATGTTTAAGTATATGCGTGTGTATGTGTAGGGATGGATATGTGTGTGTGGGTGTATATATATGTGTGTATGTGTGTATATACATATATATATATATATGTATATATGTGTGTATGGATGTGTGTGTGTATACGCATATGTATGCTTGTATAATTGAAAGAGGAAAAAAAAAAAAGTCAATGAATATATATTAAAACTATCGTAATTTTTAAAAAAGACAATCGTAATTTTTAAAAAATCATAGAACTCGCACATTTTGTTCATTTGTTTGTCCTGTATTGTACCCATCTGTGTTTCGATCCTTCGTGATCATAATAAAAATATTCAGAAGAAAATACAACTGAGGAGGGATTCACGATAATGGAAAGAAAACGGAGGAGGAGTGGAAGAACAAACTCACCACCAGAGAACCAGAAAAAGAAGAAAGAAGTGGAAAAGGAAGCTGTAAGCAGAGGGAAGGCAGACGAAGAGGTGACGGAGAAAGAAAGAGAGAAGGCAACTACTAAACAGGTGGATTTACAAGAGGAGGGAACAGCGATAATGACGCCGGTTTCCCCAGCGAAGGAAAAGGTTTCGAGAGTTGAAACATCTGAGGATGAAATGGAGAAATGGTTTAGAGTTGAAGAAGGAAATACACCAGTAACAGAAGAAGAAAAGAAAAAACCAAGAAGATGGAAAAACAAGTGGAATTTTGTAACTTATTCAAAAAACAAGGAGACAGAGAATAAAATTCTAAAATTCAAACATATTATAAGAATTAAGTTACCAACAGATGTCTACTCTGAAAATGTGAAGGCCATTGTGGTTGATAGGGTCACATACGAGAAACTAAAAGACATGTGCGGAGATAAAATTGATCCGCCCGGAGTAGCGGTGATGTTCGACGAGCTGCCACCAGTGATCGAACTCAGGGACTTGGAGCCGTTTATGAGGTATTAAAAATAAAAAATCTGAAAAAAAAGGACAAAAAAGAAAGTGTTTATGTTATAAATATAATTTTTTTAAAAAAAGAGATAAAAAACAGATAATTAAGAATAACACAGAAAAAGTGAACGATGGTAAATAGTTTATATAAACGATTCAAATGATACTGCATGGTTATGGGGCCCATGCAGCCATTTCATTTCTTCATTATATAACATCTCATTGTCATTCGTTTTATGTCCCCATTGTGGTGTTGTGCCTGTCCTTGTAGTGTCCCCCTCTGTGGTATGGCCGTAGTGCCAAATAAAGAAAACGTTGCACTTAAGTGTAAATAAACTGCGGTGGCGAGCTCCCGAAATGGCCAGAGATATTGTTGAATTTGACCTGTGAAGTCTGCTTATTACGAACTTTTGGATTTACCTGTGTGGCGGGAGTAAATAAAAGACTTTTTTTCAAGATGTCTGTGAATTTCACCTGTGGAGGTCTGCTTACTTATGGACTTTGGACGTACTTGTTTGAGGTAAGTAAAAGACTTTTTTCAAATAGTTTTTCAAATATTAAAAAAAAAAATTTTTAAGAAATTTAAAAAAAATATTTTAATCGTCTGATAAAACTTTTTTAGTCGGTGGATATTTATTGTATTTTTACCTTTACTTATTTCATATTTGTCTGTTAGGTTTTTTGGTAGTTTTTGAATTTTTAACCGTTTATATTTAACATTTTTGATTGGCCGTTCTTTTTGTATTTTATTAGAATATATATATTTTTACCTTCTGTGATTTCATGTATATGTATTATTTTTTTATGTGTTTGTAGACCATGGTGTTTTTTTTTATATATGATTCAATATTTGAGGGGTGGGGTTGTATGTAAAGTCGTTGGCTCAAATTTAATGTCTGTTCTGTAACCAATGCTTCTTTATCTTCGTCTCTTTTCTATTTGAGCAATTCTTTTGCAGTCCTAGAAACCCTTTTGCTTCTATCAGAAGAGACAAATATTATTTTTTGCTGTATATATATATATATATATATATATATATATATACGTGTGCGTGTGTGTGTGTGCGTATATATATATATATATATATACATATATATGTGTGTATATATACGTGTATATATATATGCATATGTCTGTGTTACACACTACCTTTATAACTGCTCCCCCCCACCATGTACATACACGTGACTATCCTATTGAAAAATACATCTCGTAGCTATTGCTTCGTTACCCGTTAAAGACCTGATTCTACCCCCGCCATTTTGCCAAACGTCTTCCCCAACCACGACCACCTCCACCACTCTCTTCACCCTATATTCTTCCTTTCTCACCTCATACCATTCCTCTAATCCTCTAACAGTAAACGATGCCCACCCCCACATACTTTCTCTCTCTTTCCATCACCATTCACTTCACCCCACCCACTACTTCTTTTACTTTTGATGAATCATGCCTTCCGGAACAGAAACCAATATGGCATCTTGCCAAATCAAGAACAGCTTCAACAAAAACAAACCTTTTTTTAAAAAAATTTACCAAACTCTACCCCTAAAAATACCTTCAGCCAAAATCTCCATATTCCTCCATTTTAGAACTTTCTTCCTTCCTTTGTTGCTTCCTTCCTTTTTTCTTTCTTCCTTTTTTCTTTCTTTCTTTTCCGCCATATTCTACTTTATATCCGCGCTGTAAAACCTCCCCCGCCACGTTTCTAGTTGTCGTCCCCCCATCCCCCATTTTTTTAAACTATGTAACTCGCCAATAAAACTGCCCCTTACTTTCATATATTATAACCTACCCATCTCGTCGCTGTCTACCGTTCCTAGTTCTATCTGCTTTACAACAACAATAACATCAAGAACAATTACTTTACCAAACTATATTGTAAGACAGAAACATGGAAAGTTAAAATTTCTGTGAAGGAAAACAACAACAACAACAAAAAATAGTTTCGACAATATCAACAACAGCATCAACGGCATCACCACATCCTCCTCCACAGCCAATACCACCACCACCACCATCAAAGCAATCTCTGCCATCGCCAACACCATTCCCACAACAATAACCAGCACGGCCACAGTCACCACCACCACCACCACTACCACCACCACCACCATCACTACAGTTCCTCCCATTAAAGACCCGTCTGCCAGACCAGTGATACAGCATCCAATTTTACCATCATCACAGCCGTCTCTTCCCTCATCATCATCACCAATAATAATACGATGATGGCCACAACATCTCCAACATCCTCATCCTCTGCAACAACAATATCGCCATCACCAACTATAATAACCACCGCCATCGATGACACACCTACCACCACCACCATCATCAACGGCGACACTAACGCCATCACTAAACACCACCACCACCACCACCATCATCACCACCTCCAACACAACTATGATGACCATTACTACCCCACCAACATCACGTCCACCACCACCACCACATTACTCC